>NC_048304.1:71520846-71726605 GCF_013100865.1 Trachemys scripta elegans
CCCGGACATATGGTAACCCTAAACATGGCTACTCTGCAGTACAGCATCTGTGGAAACTGACTCAGAACTTCAGACTGAATGGAAGTAATCTGGGTTCCTTTTCCTAAAAGCATGTTGAGTCTGTTGACTATGGACTCCAAACGGTTGTGTGTGATTAGTAATTGTGTCTGCGAAGCCTTGACCCACTATCCTGTTATAAGCAATTGACCACCTATAACATTTTATATTGTGGGGTTTTAGTCTGTGTTTGTTTTTGTTTTGAACTCCTTCCACAATTGAAATTATAGAGTGACATTTTCAAAAGCATCTGTGTCCCATTTTCAAAAATGAATTAGGCATCTAGGAGATTTCATCTTGTTAAAAGTAAATGAGACTTTGACTCTGAGGTGGAGCCTGAGATTCCCAAAACAAGGAATTTTTCTCTATGCTTTTTGACTATTTCTGTTCAAGAATGGTATGTATGCATAGACTTAGATTATACCCATACTCCATCTCACTGATTTCTTCTTCACCTGGAAGCTTATATCCAAAGCCCTGGACATCTACTACTGTTCAGTAGAGGGGTGACACTGGTGTAACAACAGGACACTGGTGTCAGAAGAAATGATAGCACTATCTTCAATATAATCAGTTCTTGGCAAAGCAGTGGGAAAAATACATACTATATTCAATTAATAAAGAATTAAAGGATAGCAATATAATTGGTGATGAAGATAACTATGTAGATTTAAGCTTTTGTAAGGAGTTTGACTTAGTAACGCAAGACATTCTACTTTAAAAATTAGCATTATACAATATTAATAAAGCACAATCCATTAACAACTGGGTAGCTGACAGACTCATAAAGTAGTCATTAATGGGATTCATCATTACATGGGGGTGCTTTTAGTGGGGTTCCTCGGTGATTGGTACTAGGTGTGATGTTATTCAAATTTTCCATCACTTCTGGTAAAATTTAAGGATTACATGAATATTGGTGGAATGGTAAATAGTGATGAGGACAGAACAGTCATAAAGAGCTATTTGGATTTGGTAAACTGAGCCCATTTAAACAAAATGAATATGGTCAGATTGAGGATAGAGGAACACAGACCATGCCAACAGAATACTGGAAAGGACATATCATATAAGAAGCTTTGTGGTATCTAAGAATTTCAATTTTATGTTTTTCTAAATGTTTTCATGCTTCAGACATACTAATCTGCAATAACTTTGCTGGGTGATAAACTAGCATCCCTAAATTCTTTTAAAGTGAGTTACTCAAAAATGCTGTAATGAAAAATTTTAACTTTTGCTTATTTTGCAAACCTTGGTAAAAAATGTACATGTCATCAGTTTGGGAAACTATCCTGAAGAAGAACTCTGTGTAAGCTCGAAAGTTGCTCTTTCATCAGGATATTAGCTCCCTGACCAGTCCCTCTAATATGCATGTAAGAGTTTTTAAATTACCTTTTTACATCGTTTTCAGAAAATATTACTTATAATATATGTCCTTTGAACTGACATCTCATCAGTTAAACATTTTATGATATGTTATGAAGGTTCTCTATTTTTTTCACATCCAAACTCATTGAAATTAATAGAAATGACCTGCTTGTTTATTCCTTAAGAACTTTTTGACACTAAACCCTTGACCGGAAATGTTTGTTTTTAAAAAGATAATTAGTCTTCTGGTAGCTAATAAAAATGCATGTTTTTGGTACCCAGGTTTTGAGCTGTGGATTGGGTGCTGAATTTTATTACCTGCCCATTTCTAATTATTTTACAGGTCAAAATGATACTGTATGTCAGGAAATGAAGAATGGCAGGAATTTCTTTGTGCAACTACCAAAAGAGGTGGTAGGAGATTGGTGGACAAGAATATATCTAAAATAACAGTCAAAAGTAAAATATAAATCAAAATAGAATTAGCATATTTATCCAGAAAAATATAGGCTCAGGTTCTCACGGGGAGTACAGCCACTATGCTGATGGATACTAGACTTAATGACAGTGTATTCGGCCATGAGAGGACTGCTACTGTAGGGAACATATCTGAGACTTTCCTGTGTCCCAGTGATTGCCCTGAGGCCATAGTGCCCCTTTGGGTATTTGGGAGCTGAAACAAGGTAGAACGGCCTCTCAAGCTGCTCTAACAACATCATGTGTGAAAGACATGGCAACTGCCTGTAATATTTTTGACTATTTTGTTAGCCACTGTTGGGACGTTATTATGTTGCTTGCTAAAGGATAACTAGGGGTTAAATCAATCTTAGTCAGCCGGAACCAAAGTTTTGCCTCCACCATGCTCTGATCATCAGACTGACTGGTAACCCCAATGAGGCGTGCAAGCAGGGAAAATAAAACGAACAACTTTGGAGGGGTTAAAAACAAACTCTGAAGCTGAGAGAGAAAGAAGGAGGCAGTGACTGCTGGGGAGCAGACTGGTCCTCCACTTCCAGAAACTGGAGTTTCTGGGATAAGTTTGCTACTTAAGATGGGTAACATGAATGCATGTAGGCTGTTTGTTGTTTTAGACTTCTCTGATTGTTGTGTTCTTATGGGTGTAAATAAATAATACTTTGTTTTGGAGATGCTGTTCTGAATTGCTGTATCACCTAAAGACCATAGATCCCAAAGGGAATCATGCAGGTGGCCCAACACAGTTGGGCTAGTGGAGTTTCAGGGTTGGTACACAGAGGTGCTGTAGCCAAAGACCTGGTCTAAAAGTGGGATGAATTGGAAGGATTTCACCCTGAGAGAACTGAAGGTGCGGGCTATGTAAGTTGGAAAGGTGCCCACAGAGAGAGGTCACAAGAACAGCTAATCCTGAATTATGACACTGTTTATGTTATGGTGGTAGGCATAAGCTTGGGAATGTTCCTGGCTTTCTGAAAAATGAGACACAGCTGAAGGCTTCAGCCCCAGGCTGATCCATAGCCCTTGGCTGAAGCAATCAGGCTAGGTGCTGGGTCTAATGGTTGAAACAGCCTACACAAGGCAGTTGCATGCCCCTGCCCATGGTGGATGAGAGGATCTTGGTAATGGCAGATTCCTGGCCCCTCCTTTCCTCAGTGTAGTGATGTATATTGTGCAACTGCACAGGGGTCTGATGCCCCGTTAAACAATGTACTTCACAAAAAGTGAAGTTAGGGTTTTATTTTAGATTTCAAATTTACTTTGGTGGGATCGTTGTCCCTCTGAACTCAATGAATGCAAAGCTTTTGCTTGATCCTCCACTGGGATGTAGCCACTTTTCACTACAAGCACAAAAGGGCTATGAAGCCTGACTGGCCAAGAGAGTATCCTCCCCCACTGAAAATGTGATCCTCACATGATTTGAGGGCTGCCACTTCCTAATGCTGCTGCCAGCATAATGGAATACGTGGGGTGTGGCAGGAGAGGAGTCTGACTGACCTTCTCCCATGCCATTTCAGCCCCATGAGGCTATTTACATGTACATGGTATACATTGGAGTAGTTCACAGCTTGCTCTGCTTTAGCATGGGGCACACTCACTGTTCACTGGCTGCAGCAAGGTCAGAGTCCTGATCCAAAGGCAGCTGAAGCCATTGCGGGTCTTCCAATGTACTTCATTGAGGTTTGGATTAGGCCCTATGAGAGTGCACCAGTGAGCTTTATCACCTGTTCACACCTCCCCTTACTTGTGCTGTGTGGTCTTTTCCTATAGCTGAATTTCTGGTCTTTGAATGAGCCAAGTAGAGGTGCCCCCAGACATTTTTCTTGTGATTTGCACAATGCACTGGGTTTGGACTTCTGGTCCCAAACTCCTGACTGGACCAAGAAAACAAAATGGAGTCACCCACAAAGAGTGACGGCCTTCAAGCCTTGCACAGGCAGAGCTGGGGAGATCCCAGGCATCACTACCAATTCCTGTGGAGCCATCGCTTTTGGAGCTGCAGGCCCCATCCCCTCATCCAATGAGACATGCTCAGCCCCCATCTTCCACCCCCATGCAGGTGCAGTGTCACTCCCAACTTACAGTCCCTTGCAGCCATTGAGCATTGCCCAGGAGCAGCTGAAAGCTGCTTCTCTCCCTAGCTCTGCCCTGCCAATAATATGCACCATATGTAGCGTGCATAGGGCTGCAAGTGCCACTGAAGCCAAGTACAAATATATTGATGGTCAAAAAAAGATGTTTTTTCCCCCACCCCTGATTTTTTCCCACTGTGGTTATGTTTTTTGTTTCTTTCATACGTTTTACAAAAGCCTGACACTTTAATAACTACCTGCTCCATAATATTGCCAGTCTGGAGAATTGAATTTTCCATTTAGGCTTACAGCCCAGTAGCTACAATATTGCTATCTGAGGTCCTCTCTACCAATTTGTGTCTCAGTCCAGTTAAGCAGAGTCTGAGGAAAGAGGTCCATTTGAAAATCCATAGCTTTTCCCACTTAAGTATTTTTAATATCATTGTGTTTTTAATGTGATTGGTAGGGAGCTGCTGCTTTCAACAGGGCAGTTGTATGTGAGTAAAAATAAAATACCAACAGGTAATGGGATTGTTTACCTTTTTTCCCGCTATGCAGTTTGATGTATTATTTATTTCTGCTGTAATTTTAAATCACTTTCTTCTCTGTGGGTCATATGCGCCACTGACATTACAGCTTGTTGAAAAGGGGGAGAGCTTGCCGAAGTAAGATAGGCAGTATTTCTGCTAGGATGCAGTATTTCTACCTAGGAGGCAATTATTCTTTTCTTACTTCTTGGTCATATGGTCTCATTTTCCCTCTCTGTTTTGTTTCAAGGAGTTAAACTTGATTCGGCTTCTGCTGAAAGGCAGAAAACTAAGGAATGTTTCAGCTGGGGCTGAAGCGGTGCTAGTTGATCTCTTTTCTTTCTCAAAACCTGGATTCAAAATGTATTTAGACCACACATCAAACTAAATCTATAGTCATAGCCCTAATTCTGTGTAGTCTCCATAGTGTAAACATACATGTAGTCCAGAGATTAATTTGTAATGAAAGAGGTACGAGGTCTCAAGCAATTTTTATTACATTCATAACTGAGGTAGCAAGACCAGTGGTTCCAGGGCTGTGAACTGCCAAGTCTAGAGGTATCAGCGCTCAGCCCTGGCAAATCCTGGAAGAAATTAAGCACTGTATTAGTCCCAGCTTTAGGTTCCACTGTGATCCACAAAACTGTTGCTTGGATGCCACAAAACCTTGTAGGCATCTAAATTAACTCAATGTCTAAGTTTTGACGGTAAAAGTCCCCTAGGCAAGTTTGTGTCTCTAGATATATGCACTGCTGCCTCACAATAGACATCTGGGCACTTATCACCGACGGAAACCCCAGTGTGATCCAGGAACTGGTAAAAGAGAGGTGCTCTCTAGCTATGGTGCCTGATTTGATAGATATGAGTACATTATTGGGTCCTATTCAAAATCTGTCCAGAGTTCATGCCATACACATTATACTCCAGTAGTTGGAGCAATCATCTTGGCTGTGGGAGACATGTTCAATTCCCCCTCTTTGAGGATTTGAACCAGGGCCTCCTACCTCACCAGAGGGTGCCCCAACCACTGAACTACAGATATGCTTGGAAGGATTAGCCTTTTATCTGTAAATGTCAATTTTACTGTATGTGCACAAACCAATGGAAAAAAAATTCCATTAGTAATAATCAAAATGTACAGATAGGCACAGTAAGAAAAATGCTGCTTGATAACATAAGAATTTGATTAAAGGATATTTATTTTGACATACAGTGTTGACAATTTGTATTTTAACTGCTATAAAGCTTTAGCTTTGTAAATCTCAATGTCTATGATCATTAGATAATTATTGGATGATTTCCCCCCCCCCCCCAATTTCCCACAACTGTGAAAAAAATAAAAATTAAATGGATCTTATCTGGAAAAATTACGAAAAAAATAATAAAAAATGAATTCTGCCAAGCCTAGCTATGGAATATTGTGATGTGGGACTTCTACAGGAGAGACTGAAGTCTTTCCACTGTGTATAAATAAGTCATTGGAGAAGGGGACTGGACCCAGGGTCACCCTCCTCCTCTGTGGGTGCCCTATCCACAAGTCTATTCTGAATGATTATCTGGTGCAATGATTCATTATATATACAATGTTAAGCAGCTTCAAAAGAAGAAACTGAGGGAGCTCTACATCACACTATCCCATAGTTAAGAGATTAGAGTGTTTGCCTGAGAGGTAGGAGATCCCTATTCAAATCCTATTTTCCCCCTCAGGCAGAGAGATGGAACTGAAGCCTGGTCTCTCCCATCCCAAGAGAGTGTTCCAGCCACTGGGTTAGAATTTATAAGATCACTGTTACCGCCTCCTGCTCTGGTCATCATGGGTGGAACGAGGCAGGTACTTAACTTAGTCTCACAAGAAATGACATAGGTGCCTTAGCTGCTTGACTTCAGGAGGGGGTTTCCATTTGTGGATCTCAAGAAAAGATAGGTGCCTCTCTGCAGCCTGGCTTTAGGCAACTATTTCTGTGAGAGGGGTGGGGCTTAGGAGCCCTCCTTTGGTATCTCCCCTTGGCTAGCTTAGGTGACTCCCTGCCTAGTGTGCTGGCTTTTGCGGATTGTAAGGCACCTATCTCTCCTCATGCATTGTATAGGGAGTCTCAGCACCTAACTCAGGCTTTGTGAATCTCATTATTTTTCCTGTGATTTTCTAGGCACCTAGATGTTACAACTACTTTTCAGTTCTTTTGTGGATCCAGGCCTTAGTTACTTATTAGTGGACCATGATGGCTCATTCTCCTTAAAGAAGTCCATCACAGATAGACTGGGCCTGACTTCTCTTAAAGGGGCCACCCACCCTGTGACACAGCCCTTCAGCCTGTAAGTTACAATAACTAACAAACTCCATTAGACTCAGAAAGCAAATTCAGATGTGACGTGGATACAGAAGTCATATATTGGTATGTGGTTGTTAGTTTAAGGGAGTCAGAGTATAAGAAAGTCTAAGTTCATATAATTTATGCAGGCAATAGGTTAGAAGAAGATGTTAATACACCAGTTTATACTCCTGTACATTAATTTCCTCTGAATTTGGCCCTTAAACAGATTTTTTTCCCCATAGCTGGTATGCCATTGTTGTGGTGACAAGAACAGCTATGGGAGAGCATGAAAATGTAGCTATTGAGAATGTAGTGCCCATTAACATGTATATTCACTCAGATCTGCAATTAAAGTCCCAGGAATATGGCAAAATATGCTCCAAAGGAAAAAAAAATGATTAAGCAAGTGATTAAATTTTGTTTTGTTTTCCCCTTTCCTGTTTCTTTTAACAGAATCATATTCTTATTTACCCCATCCAGCACAGATTGAAAAAAATAAAATCCTCTCTTTCATATATATGCTTATAATAGAAAATTAGAACCACTCTATTTTTCAAAACATCCTATAAAATTTAATAGAAAATTATATACTAGTTATGGAACAATATAGGATTTTTAAAAAATAAATAAATAACCTATGAAAGTGCCCGTCATAGGGTGACCCCACCTGGAGAGCGTGCCTATGACAAGCCATGTCTCGACAGGCATGCCTGTCTCAGTTTTCTCTCTCAGGTAACCCAAAAGCTTCACTTCAGGCTTTCTTGTCTCAGTACTCTCTCTTTTGTCTCTGCTATTTGGGTCTGGCTTCTTATGACAACTTAGTCCAAATAGTCCATAATAAAAGTCCCAAACATGTAGTCCATTTCTCAAGCCAGTGCAAGTAGTCATCAGAACTCAAGACATCTCGTCCCTTGATGCCTCACATACCAGCACCGTTGACTACACCTGGACTCAGGCAATCCTTTCCTATCCTTCTACCAGGACAGCCACACAGTCTTTCCATCTGGATTTGGGCCAGCCACATTGTGAAAGGGCCCCATTCTTTCTTACATTATACGGGGTTTAGAATAATGTCTATACCTTCCTATACGTTTTATTCTTATCATATTCTAGAGGGATTTTCCATAACAGTGGAATGCAATTGAGTGGTGAGGCACTCACTGTTTTCTAGTAAGTTTAGAGCAGAGGACAGCACATCGGGACTCTGGGTTCTGTTACTAACTCTGCCACTGACTTGCTGTGTAACCAAACTCAAGTCACCAAACTTCAAATGGGTGTATCCAACACAGGCCCCAATTCAGGACAGCACGTGAGCATCTGTTTAATATTAAGAATGTGATTATATCCCCCTGACTTCAACATATGCTTTAAAGTTAAACCCGTATTTAAGTGCTATTTTAAATGGGGATAATTTCTTGAATCGTGTCCATAGAGAGGAGTTGTGAAGCTTATCAGGGAGCATAGAATATTTTGAGATCCTTGGATTAAATTGTTATGGGGAAGCAAGAAGAAGAGAGAAAGAAGAGTCGCTTTGAGACATTGTAAACAGAAGCTTAAATGAGATTTCTTATAAAGAGCAACTGACTTTTTGTTTCCTTTTTCTTCTGAAGTCTCTTGACAAATTACCTTCACATTGCCTATATTTGCTTTGCTTTTAAATAAAGGGGTAAAATTTATGAAGGTTGTAGAAAGAATTCTCTTCCTTTTTTCTCCTTTTTAATATACTGATCACGCCAGGTTATTTGTTGCAATAAATGGTAATTTGACATGGGGCTGTCATGCAAAATGTCAGTGCTGCAGGTACTGGCATGTGGGTACACTTTGATTTGCTTCCATTTGTATCTGAATCTGTTCATAAGCAACACGCTTGCAGCTCTTCAATTTACTCACTTTAATATTTGTATGCGAGCTTTTTTGGCACAGTCCTCATATTAGATTCATAAACATTAATTGCAGTGTATGGGGGGAATTTAGGGCAAACATTAGCTTTTTGTTGTTCCAGATTGTGACTGCAGCATGTGACTTTGTTGCAGTTCACTCTCATTATTCTCTCTGTCTACTGCACGATGATAGGGACTAGCAGCAGGGCTGGCTCCAGCGTTTTTGCCGCCCCAAGCGGCCAAAAAATAAAAAAAGCCACCATCGCCGCCGCTTCGTTCTTCGGCGGCAATTCGGTGGCAGGTCCTATCCTCCAAGAGGGACTGAGGGACCTGCTGCCGAAGAGCCGGACGTGCCGCCCCTCTCCATTGGCCGCCCCAGGCACCTGCTTCCTGTGCTGGTGCCTGGAGCCAGCCCTGACTAGTGGTACTTTTTATCTGTATCCACTGAATTTTTGAGTCTCGTATCAGTGTGATCCTAGTTATCCTAGGCCATAACGTTTACTAGAGACCTCCTTTGTTTTTTACAGCCAAATATAATCACTCATTTTGCTCAATCACTATATAACAATATTTTGAAAAAGTTGTTGGGTATTTTGAATGATGACAGTGAAATTACAGGATGGTAACTATTCTTATGTGTTGTAGTGCCCAAGGCCCAACTAAGAAGAGGGTCCCATTCTGCTAGGCACTGGACAAACACTGTCCCATCTGGGAAGAGCTTATGTAACACCCACTGAATCCGGTGAGTGGGATCGAACCAGGAACCTCTGGAGTTTAGTGCATGAGCCTCTACAGCGTAAGCTAAAAGCCAACTGCTTCTTAGATAAGGCTGTAGAGCAGACTCATTTTAACTGTCTCTATTAGTGGTCTTGGTGCCCCTAGATGGGACAGAACACCACACACAAAAGGTTCCCCTAGCTGAGGAAGCGCGTCCTGAGCTTCAGAGATTTCTCAGTTGAAATCCTGGACAAGCACCCACTTGTAATGCCAACAGATCCCGGTTGTCAGTGGGCAGGATAGAACTGGGGATCTCGGGAGCTTAGTGCATGAGCCTCTCTACCGCATGAGCTAAAAACCATCTGGCTCTTATCTAAGGTTGTAGAGCAGACTCATTTAATTCTCTCTAAGTGGTCTTGGTGCCACTAGATGGATCAGAACACCACACCGAAGAGGTGTGTGGGTTATACTTACAATCTGATGTGATGACAGCAAATGTCATGTTTGCTCCAATATTTATTTATTTACTGAGGTGAGGATAAGCTAAAAGTAAAGGGGAGAAGAGGGTAAGAGAGGCAGGCATGGCATGAAAGTGCATTTTATTTAAAACTCTCCCTCATTACTTCATTAATTAGTATTAGAACTTCTGAAGGAAGAGTATTCATTATTTAAATGCAATCGAAATGTTTTTAAGCGTTACCACTGTAGATCTCGTCCAAATACCCTAAGTTCTATCAATGCATCCAAAGCTACAATTACTTCATTCAGTTTTTATACTGATTTTCTTGAGATAATGACACTCAGTGATCTATTTTATTACTCTTTTTAAGCTGTTTGCTGACAGCTTCTGATATTGCAACATTACTTTCCATCTGAATAGGAATCTGTTCTCTTTTAAGTACTGGTACTTTAAGGAGCATTAGGCATAGGTGAGTTAGACATAAAACCCATTATTTCATTTGCATATAGTATACATAAGTTCATGGTGCATGAAATTATTTAATTAATACCATGGACATTGGACAGAGCTCTTCCTGTGATTCTGAGCATCCCCATAGTCCCCAATACATTAATAATTTAAAGATATGCTTAAGTGACTAGGTGCTACTCACCCGCTTAAGCATGTACTTAACTGTAAGTGTTTTGTTGGGTCAATTTGCAAATGAATTCCCAGGAATTCTCACAGAAATTTTCCAGACCCATTAAAAACAAACAAACAACCCTCCCCCCAACAAGACTGCACCCTATCAGTTTCTACAGTAACTTGATGACTTCTCTGTAAGCTTTTACATTGCAAATATTCGCACACGTTTACACCTGTGAATAGTCCCAATGACTTCCATGTATAAAGTTAAGCACACACTTAAGCATATGTTGGCCAACAAAGTAGATACTTTATTTTTAAACAACACATTGTATAGTAAAATCAGTAGCGGGGGGATTAGCATTGCAATAGCACAGGTAGGCTGGAATTCTGAATCAAAGCACTTACTACTTCAGCCAAGAGATGTTTGTGCAGTACTGGAGTATCTTTGTGAACTGATCATGAGGAAGGAATATATTATTTGGGTGATCATCCATAAGATCACATAAACTGTCCCAGCTATAAAATGAATATTATCATTTCGTACTGAGTCCAAGACAGTGATAAGTCTTCAAAGCTTTCTGGCTTATGGCTCTCTGAAGTTTTAACAAAAAAATGAGGCCACTCCTCTTCTTCTTCTGTAACACATGGAAAAATCCCTTCCTAAGAAGAGGATGATCTTCTCTCTTTCTAAGAAGAGTTAAAATCCTTTCAGGGAGCCCTATTACAAACTTGCAGTAGGTTTTGAAGTGTGCAATTTTCATATAAGTGAGGATCTCAAAACTGAAACACATTAATCGGGGTTTGGTTATATCTTCAAATAATTCTGTCTCCATAATATGATATAAAAACCCTAACATTATATGGTTTTTACTAATACCATCAATGCAATAAATGACCAATTTTTTTCAAAATTGTGGGCCTAAATCTAATCTCCTAAATTCACAATTAGGCAGATAAATAACTGGCCTGATTTTCAAAAGAGCTGAGTACTCAGCAGCTCCAGAAGTTGAGGAAATTAATTGGGTTTTGTGATGTTGATAAAAACCTACCCAATTTCCTCTGCCCTTGCAGAACAGCAAACATGATTCTATCTGAACGTTTTTGTGTAGGCAAGAGAAGAACTGCTTAATGAGCTGTGAAAGGTGTAAAGTAACATTTAGCATGAAAAATGTTCATTAAATATCATATGTTTCTAATATGGGGAACTATTAGTGATCCCTTCAGTGTTGCTCTGGAAGCTGGTTATATTTTACACAGCCGTGTTATCAAATGCTCATTCAGAAATTATGGTGCAAAAGCCCCTACAGATATTTTGAAGATGTTCTTAGGCTTGCTGTGTCTTAATAGACATTTTGTGTTACCCTCACCCCCTCAAAAAAATACTGCATTCCAGTTTAATTTTTCAGCCTGTGACAAGGTAAATGATCTAATTCATGCATGCTTCCAGCAACATTTCAGACAATATATTGTTAAAATGGCTGTATGTTACTTTAGGGTGTGTTTCACAACTTTTACTAGTTTCTTGATAACCATGTAGGTGTCTCTTCTCATCCCAGCCCCTATCTACTCTTACGAGACTTCACTATAATATACTGGAAAAGGGACCAATTTCTGTAACCTCAAGGCTGAGATTTTCAAAGGAGCTTAAGGGAAGTAGGTACCCAAATATTTTTTAAATTAAGTGGGAAGTCAATGTCTAATTCCCTTAGGTGCCCTTCTAAAGCTCAGCCAAATAAATAAATAAAAGCATATGCAGTCGCCAGCATCCATGTATGTGGAGGCTTGCAGGCTACAGACATAGTGTGATTTTACTATGTAAAAGGGGGCTAGATCTGAGGAGAAGCACAGGAGCCTTGCCCGGAGCAGAGCTCAGCTTTGTGTGAGCCCTTAGAGTGGAAGGATGGAGGAAGGGGAAGGGGTACAGAATGGACCAATCTTCCTGTCGGCTCCCCAGCAGCTACAATGCCATTAAGCAATTATGATGAACTCTGAGCACAGTCTCATAGATTTTAAGGTCAGAAGGGACCATCATGATCATCTAGTCTGACCTCCTGCACATTGCAGGCCACAGAACCTCACCCACCCACTCCTGTAATAGACCCCCTAACCTCTGTCTCAGTTATTGAAGTCCTCAAATCATGATTTAAAGACTTCAAATCCACCATTTACACTGTACCTCCTTTCCTATCTACCCCATGCATTTCAAATTGATAGAAAGGGAATATAGTCTTAAGATCAGACAACAGGACTGAGCATTGGGTCTCTCTATCACTGATTCATATCACAACCTTGGGGGAGTCACCTTACTGTATCTTACTTCCGTCATATGTAAAACAATGTAAGATACTTTTGTACCTGAAGTCTTAATTGAAGTTCTTTGTGATAATCAGATATGTCAGTGGCTGATTTGGATCAGTATAATGCTATATGGCTCTCTGAGCAAGCCTGTAATTGATGGGAGGTTTCAATTCTGTAATGTATGTATGTTTGTTTGTTTGTTTGTTTGTTTGTTTTAATGATGAGGAAAAAAGGCAAGTGATCATCCTTGCAGTGGTTGTAACGTGTTGAAAAGTAAATAGGAACTAAGCCAAAAGGCATTTTACTGTGTCACATTTATCAACTTATGCAACTATTACATAATTTATATTTCTGAATGAGTGGTGAAAGGCCTCCTGCAGTTCTCTGTCCTTTATATATCACTTACCATTTAAATATAGGTTTGTTAGAAAGGAAAATGACTGGATGCAAATAGCTAAAGCCAATGGCAAATTATTTTAAGTGAACTATTTGCATTCTGTAATCTAATTCACATGTACCAATGGGAAAACCCACATCTATAGAATATACAGTATTTGATTTTAGCTGTACGATGATGATGATTTTTACTTGGTCCATCTTAACTGGTTTCTACAATTCCCCCCACCTGACACACACACATTTCATCTAGGTTTCTATCGTTCCTATGACAATATCATCAGTCACACTTCCCTTGGGGGGAAACAGCCCCCTGAATGGCTTAGAATTTAGCTTGCTATAGACCACATTCTTAGCTGGTATAAATCAGAATAGCACCATTGGCTTACACCAACTGATGGTTTGGTCCTCTGTTTTTAAAATATAGCCTGTTGTTTAAACCGGATGCTGTGAATTTGAGTCTTTGTAAAATTGGTCAATTAAATAAAAAAATCAGTTTTCTGACAGAACATCTTTTAAATAGTATGTCCTGATTTTTTTCTGCTCTCTTTCTGATGTTCCTGTGACAGTCTTTTTGGCAAGGGAAAAGTTGACTGACTAATATCCCAATCGTGGAAAGATTTTGTGTGTGTGCTTAATTTTCTGCAAATGAGTTTGCTCCATTGAGGGACTACTCATATGCATAAACTTACTCATATGGATGCTTGCAGTGTGAGTTCATAATTGAGTACACAGAGAACATGGAAACTGGCTATACACAAAGTGCTGTCAAATTATTATTGTTATTATTTACTTGTATTGTCATAACCTAGGCGCTCTAGTCATTCACCAGGACCTCATTGTACTAAGTGCTGTACAAACATGGACAAAAAGACAGTTCACGCCACAAAGAGCTTACAATCCAAATATAAGACGAGAGACAACAGACAGATACAGGGAGACATGGGATTACAAGAAAACAATGAGCCAGTATTGGCCAGCTTGACAGGCAGTAGTCTCTCCATACTAGCAGCCTAACTGCTATTAAGTTCTTTGTAAGCATCATGAAAAAGAGAAGTTATAAAGAGGGATTTAGAAGGATAATGCATTAGCTTTGCAGATGTTTAGAAGGAGCTCCTCCCAAGAGCGAGGGGCAGCATGGGAGAAAGCACTAAGGTGCTTGTTTGAAAATATAATAAGTGGGTGATAGAGGCTGGGATCATTAGCCAATCAGAGATGGGAGATGACAGTGATGATTATGTTATATCAGAAGATTCATTGGCTGTGATTAAGTAAGGTTAAGAAGGCTATTAGTTGTTGGACAAATGGAAAAAAGCATAGGAGCAGATGGGTCGCTGCTCAGTTGTATTAGCTATTGGAAAATCTAATACTTGATTGTAAGGTCTTTGAGGTAGGAACTGTCTTTTGTTACATGTGTCTACAGTTCCTAGCACAATGAGGTACTGGTCCATGACTGGAGCCCCTCGATGTTAATGCAATAGAAATAATAATAGAATGGTTGTTGCAAATACTGAATGAAGCTAAAAACCCAGAAGACCTACCAGAGACAAGAAGAGTGGACTCAGTAATGATACTGAATAAGGAAGGAAGTTTTCATTTGTTCTGCCAATTATAAACCAATATAATTGATATGCCGAGACTGCAAAATCTCAGGGAGAATCTTGGCATCCCAGTTAGAAAAATGCCTGCTTTATTAGATGCATATTGATGAGTGGGGTTTAATTTGAAAGAAGCTTTCAGCAAAGGCTATTGAATTCCATAAATCAAGCTAGTAAACTAGATGCACCATTTGCTGCATGCTCAGATGCAAGAGAAGGATCTGATCACATAAAGTGGTCACATTTGTTTTAAGTTTGTGATAGATACATTTAGAAAGAGCTTCAACATCTGTGTGAATCTTGTTTTATAATGAACCACGTGCAGTGGTCCAGCTCAATAGTCGGTATGTGGATGGCTTCAGTTTTGGATAATGCACTTGCCAGTTTGTTCATTTTCATCAAATTCTGTTTGTGTAAACTGAAACTATTAGCAATTAAAATTCAAGAGCATCTTTAATTTGTGTGGATTCAGACGAAGCATGGCATGGAGCCAAACCTTGATGGTCTTGCTCAGTCCTTACTCATGTGGCCAAGTTTGTGACCATTTCTGGGTATCATGTATGAAATAAATCAGACGTAATATGTTTCCATGGTCTCTTCTTTCACAGAAAAAAGATACCTAAGGATTTTGGCCTGCATGCGGGAAAGCTCTAAAGCACATGCTTAGCTTTTATCATCTGAAAAGTTCCATTGGCTAACTTCAGTGGGACTATATGCATATTAAAAATTAAATACAATCACAAGTGCTGTGCTAAATCAAGAACTATTACACAAAATCTAGAGTGATTTAATTTATTTTGGTGTGTGTATATATATACAGTAGAACCCCCGAGTTACAAACACCAGAGTTACGAACTTGACTGGTCAACCACACACCTAATTTGGAACCAGAAGTACACAATCAGATGGCAGCAGAGACCAAAAAAAAGGCAAACACAGTACAGTGCTGTGTTAGAAATAAACTACTAAAACAATTCAGGGAAAGTTAAAAAAAAGTCTTGACAAGGTAAGAAAACTGTTTCTGTGGTTGTTTCGTTTAAATGAATATGGTTACAATATCATTTTTCTTCTGCAGAGTAAAGTTTCAAAGCTGTATTAAGTCAATATTCAGCTGTAAAGTTTTGAAAGAACCATAATGTTTGTTCAGAGTTATGAACATTTCAGAATTCCGAACAACATCCATTCCCGAGGGGTTTGGAACTCTGAGGTTCTACTGTACATAAATACACACACAAATAGTTAATAGCATAGGGCCAAATTCTGTACTGATTTGCAATCCTAAACACTTCAGTGAGAGTTACTTGGGTATAAGTCAAGGGTAGATCTGGCCATTAAAGGTCAACAGAGCAGCCACAATAAATTATTTATTAGTCTTGCTACCTGTAAAGATAACATAATAGTATTAAATGTAGATGATTTATTTGAGGCATCCTTTTAGGATAGGGGAAAGGTAAGATTATCCTGGTTGAAATTGCAGGCTCCAGATGGTGCAGTTGTTTGTATTTTTAGTTTACATAATTCTCTGAAGAATGAAACATTATTATTTATTTTCACAGATAATCTTTCAGTTCTGGTGGCAGAGCAAAGCAGTGCCACAAGCAAGTTCTGCTTTGTCATCTAAAGGGAAAGAAAATCAATAGTTTATTCCATTCTTCAGCACTGTATATTATTTATACCTCATAAGAACAGTTTTTGTTGGATGTTTGTCAAATGTGAAGTGTTCCTTTGGCACTGGATCAATGGTGTTTCGGGTCTCCATCTTGCAGCTATGCCAGGGTCAGCCCTTAGGGCACTACAAACAGCTTTGCTTGCAAAGCAAATCCAGCTGAAATTTTTTCCCCTTCACCAATTTTTCTAACAAAAGTGGCGAAAAGAACAATTAACCTTTTGATGGTATCTTCAATCTAATTTTGTGGTTTTGAGGATTGCTGCACAATATAGAAAAATAGAATCCTTAGAAATGTCGGGCTGGAAGGGACCTAACGAGGTTATCTAGTCCACCTCCTTCCCCCACACCCCCACCCCCAATGCTGAGTCAGGACCAAGACCATTCCTGACAGGTGTTTGTCTAAGCTGTTCTTAAAAACATTCAATGACAGGAATTCCACAACCTCCCTTGGTAACCTATTCCAATACTTAATTATCCTTAAGGTTTTTCTTAACCTCTAACCTAAATCTCCCTTGCTTCAGATTAAGCCAATTACTTCTTATCCTATTATCAGTGGCCATAAAAACAGCACATCTGGGATGTCATAGATGTGATCACTAGTGACTGTTCCAAAAAAATGAAACGAAATACAAGGTTTACACATTACAGTGAAAATGGTCCAGTGTGTGATGTCTAAATTTAGGCTCCTAAAAAAATGGCCTGATTTTCAACAGCATGCTAAGTGAACCCGGCTACTGCCACTGATTTCACCAGAAGCCACTTGAAAAATCAGTCAATTTATGTAGCAGCCAAAGTGTGGATTTAGGACCCTACCTTTAGGAACTTATTTCTGAAAATCTTGTATTATGAAATTTTGATTGAAAGTAAGAATAGCTTTACCTGTTTACCCACTGAAAGTTTTTTTTAAAAACAATCAGATTTCAAAACACCTTTCATTGGTTTACACTGAAAGCACACCACATTTTGAATGGTTTGATATGAAATGGCTATGTAAAAAAATGGATGAATAATGAAAAGTTTGTTTTACAAAATGACCAAGCACAACAGGAAGGATATTTGGATGTACATTATTTTTGTCACTTTTATATGGATTGAATGATGTACAGGAAACAGGTGAGCTATCTTGCTGATGTACATAGTGTAATTTAGAGCAGTCTGGGAGTGGTGATGTATGAAATGGTTAATCACCATGTGGAACTTCCCCTATTGCCAGAAAATCCCCAGATGGGGAGATCCTGATGCTATCCAAACCCCTTCTGCCATCTGAGAAGTACGAAGAGGACAGGTAACAGCAGGGAATCTGACTCTCAGTATCTTTATGTTCAGAGAACCATATACAATAGAGAAAGAGTAAAAGTTCACAGACAGTCATGTAGTCACTCCTAAGACATAGTACAATTATTCCTTATTATATTTCTTGTTCTTTGTCCTGTTCAGTTTTAAGTATCTCAAATAATATTTCCACCAGTTCTTTGAGTGGTAATCTGAAATTTAAATTGTGCCATTTCATTCCAATGGAATAAATAAGGCAATGGACCATCCAAAGCAATTATTTTCCCACTGGAAAAAAAAAGGTTGCATTGAGTGTTTTGTGTATAAATACATTACAAAAACAAATTAACATTATCTCTAATTTTTTTTTACTGTGCCTCTTAAATAACCTGGATACAAGAAAAAAAATAGCATATACTGGAAATGTAAAAAGGCAAGTGTGTTTCTTGCTGATGGGATGGGGTGGAGGGGATAGGGAACAAAATCAATCAAAATCTCTCAAAATGGTTGAGTGGCTTAATGGCTTAATGGTTGAGTGGCTTAATCCTGATAACTCCTTCTGGGGGGAGAAGCTTGGACAATGAGACTCTCTATTGAAATGGAGAAATATCCTTGTCCCAAAACACCCTTGGCTCCATTTAAATCAACAGACACCAATCTGGGTTCAAAAAGCCAGTTGCTTTGGTGTAGATATATAACTTGTCATATTGATAAACATCATTAAATATACTAACAGGGTGAACACTATCTAATACTAACCATCATAAACCATAAAGGAAAAAGAAATAGAAAATACTCTTGTAAATTGCCAGGAGAAGATGCTGTTCTTATCTAAGCACCTGTGAATTCTTATTCACTTGAGTCTGAGACAGGTTAGACAGGGACTATACCTATAAAGTAAACTTCACCTTCTTCCCTCCTGCCACATATGGCTACAGCATTTTAGCTGCCCCAGTGTAATGCACCACAGATTTGCGATCACATTTCCTCCATCTAGGACAATTTAACTAATCCTATGAGTTAGTTGGTGAGATTCACTGGGGAGGAAAGTACACTGTTCTAGCACTGAGAGTTGTCTCCTCTTTGCCAAAGTCAGTCTAACCTTAGAACAGATTATAATGGCCACAGCAGCCCCTGGAGAGTATTTTCTATTCTAGCTCTGTCTTTTATTGGACAGTGCCATTTAGAGATGTACTTTATATTCTCATTTACTTGGTGGATTAGGGGGCAGCTGGGACAATAAACCCTCTCTTTTGAATTGGGGAAAATATCATTTCAATATGACTGTCAGGAAAAAAAGCTCTGCAACTCAGATATAGTGTCACATTTTCTCTTCAAGGTAGTAATAAATTAATCCATTAGTGAACCCAAGTGTATCCTCTGTTATGCTCATTAGTAGGTATTCCCAGGTGCCTATGTATTTATAAAGTGTAAATTAAAGCGACTTTAAGACTAGCAACAAATACATACAGTGCAAGGACCATAAAGCACAGCATTTTTCCCACATCAGCAACTATCTGTTTAGAAAGGAACACGTAACATTAAATATTAAAATGAATAACCTTCCCATTTTAGTAATATGTTAGGTCTTCAGAATATAATGATTCAAAACAGAGCAGAAATCACAATAATGAACTATGATACAGTCACATTATTTAGTTAATGACCCAGTCTTTTGGAGTGATGCATGGACTTCAGCAATATAATATCTGTTGTATATATTTTTTGTTGATTTGAGTCCTTAAAGTAACTACATTATTTGATGGTGAATTACAAAAACATTCTGTGAATGCCTCTAGATTTATACCAATCTACATTAGCATCAGATTAGGTGGATAAAAAAGAATGTTATGAATGTTGAGGGTCTCGTGCATTGCAAACCAACAAAGGCTAAGGAATTCAAAGTTGAGTCTGACAGCTTTCCTTAACTTATATCACAAGGGGGAGAGAGGGGTAAATATAAATATTTTAAATGGTATTGGGTCTCTCTTAATTCATTTTTCACACATTTGTCCCTGTAATTTTTAGCCTACAATACATTTGCATGAAATATTCTACCAATAATGAACCATTCCATGAACATCCTAATCTCATTGTTGATGGATAACTTGTGAATGAAAAAATTCCTTGCAAATAGTCCACCCAGTTCTGCTCATGCCATTGTGGGCAGAAATATCTAATGAATGTAACTTTAGCTTGCTATCATTCCATCATTTTACCTGCTCTTTGATTCTTCTTCCCCCTCCCCTCCTTCTCATTTCACTTTTATTCCTTTCTCTCTAGATCAAATGTATATATATTATTCTTAGGAAAGATAAGCTGTCTAGTATGTACTTTATTAGTACTGAAACCAAACAGCAAAGAACGAGGGGACAATAAGACACTGATATAGCAGAGCATGAAGAGACGCTAGTAACAACATTTAACATAATGTTAAAATAAAAATATATACTTCTAAAATAACCTATTCAGAGTATGATCCAGCTTCCACTGAAATCAATGAAAGGTTCTCATCGACCTCACTGAAAGATGGATCGGCCCTATTTGCAAATTCTAGACCAAAGTGCATTGTTTTAAATCCTTTCCCTGCATCTTCCCTTTTATTCACCTCACTAAATCCTGCTAACAACACAAAACACCCTCAAAATCTCTTGAACAAATTAAGTGCTCAGTTACACTTATGCATTGAAGTCATTGGATTTTCACAGGTATAACTGAGAGCAGGAATTTAGCCCTCTATTTCAAATGTAAAGTCTGTGGCACATCCACAATTCCTGATGATTTTATTAATATCGTCCTTGCAAGCATCAGGTGAAATTCTGCTCTTGGTTACACCCATGCTGTATCATTGACTTTCAAAAAGCCTTGACAAAGTATCTCACAAGAGACTATTAAGGAAACTAAGTAATCATGGAGAAACAAAGTACTGTCATGGATTAGAAACTGGATAAGAGACAGAAAACAGAGCAGGAATAAATGGTCAGTTTTCAACATGGGAAGTCTTGAAGTCAATGAGACTACTCATGAGCTTAAAGTTAAATATGTGCATAAGTGCTTTGCTGGAACAGGACCTGGGACCAGCATTGTTTAATTTATTTATTAATGAAAGGGGAAGTGAGCAGTTAGGTGGGAAAATTTGCAGATGACACACAGTCATTTAGGTTATTCAAGACTGGAAAAAATTCAAGGAACTCCAGAAGGACATAACAAAGCCAAGTGAATGGAGAGCATAATGATAAAATTCAGTGTTGATAAACATAAAGTAAAGGAGAACATAAGAAATAATCTAAACTACTCATACATGTTGCTGGGTTCAAAGCAAATGTAACCATTCAGGGAGAAGCCCTCAATATCCAGGTGGACTGCACAATGAAAAGGAGCACCCCAGTAAAACCTGCACATGGGAGACCTAAAGGATGAAATCTCTATGAAAAATCCCCTCACAAAGATGTTCCCACATGGTTCTGTCAGGAGGAAGGGGATTGAGAAAAAGTCTGCCAGGCTCCCAGGGAATCCATGGAATGCCTGCACCCAAAGCTGCATTGTCTAGAGTAGTTGGGGTGAGGGTTGAGATTGTAAATTGCCATTCCTCTCCCTTTCGTGCCCTTTTTTACCCCCCCCCCCCAGTATGGAGTCTCAGAAAATACTCTGTAGCTTCCATGGGGTGGGAAGGTGGGTGCAGGTCTGGTTAAGTGCCCTCCTTCCATGTGGGAGGGGACAGTTCTGTGTAAAAAGGGGAGAGTTTTCTGGGATACTGAAATGAATACAATAGTTAACATTTTCCAAACCATCTGAAGGACTTACAAGTCTAAATGCTATTGAAAATCTATGAGATTTAGGCACTTAGAAAACGGGACTTTTTTACTGGGATTGTTTAGTCTCCAGAAGAGAAGAATGAGGGGGGATTTGATAGCAGCCTTCAACTACCTGAAGGGGGGTTCCAAAGAGGATGGAGCTCGGCTGTTCTCAGTGGTGGCAGATGACAGAACAAGGAGCAATGGTCTCAAGTTGCAGTGGGGGAGGTCCAGGTTGGATATCAGGAAAAACTATTTCACTAGGAGGGTGGTGAAACACTGGAATGCATTACCTAGGGAGGTGGTGGAGTCTCCTTCCTTGGAGGTTTTTAAGGCCCGGCTTGACAAAGCCCTGGCTGGGATGATTTAGCTGGGAATTGGTCCTGCTTTGAGCAGGGGGTTGGACTAGATGACCTCTTGAGGTCCCTTCCAACTCTGATATTCTATGATTCTATGATTCTATGACTTAGGAACATCACATGGAGGCTTTTGAAAAAGTTACCCAATATCATTATAATACATATATGCCTCATCTGGAATACTGTGTTCATTTGTGCTCAATCTATTGCTAAAATGACATGGCACAGAACTAAAAAAGGGTACAGGGACACTTTGAAAAGAATAGGGCATTTATTGCAGCACAGTATTTACCATTCGTATGGTACTGTCAGTATTCCCCATACTGAAAATTAGAGAAACCTACAATGTTGCTGTATATTTAATTGTGGGTGGTAAATGTCTGGTAGCAAAGTAATAACACATTTATACTGTCCTGCGTACATGCAATTATTTTGCAGCAGCCAGGTATTTCATAAGAAATATATTTCCTTTCAGGCATTCTGAAAGTTCTTCAAAAGGAGAAAAATTTGGCATTAATTTAAATAAATTGACAATTCAAGGAGCTAACAACATTTTCCAAAAAAGGATCCACTCTGAGAGGAAATCACAGCATTGTCATTATTGCCTTTGAAATTTGCTATTGCGTTTTTTGTAAAATTGTGCTATGAATGCTTTGGCTGCTGTGAAGAGAGAGAGAGTATGATGCAGATATGAATGCAGGGCCAGTATCTCTTAAGTTGAAAATTAATTTCTATCATTAATATTTTATAAGGTATGTCTGTGTTGTATTGCAGCTGAAGATTGATTTCAAGATGTGAGGAGTGTCTCCCTGGTAGGATCGTCTACCCACTAGAGAAAAACTGCTGATACTCTATGTGTGCGCATGCGCGCATGCACACCACTTTGTATCCATAAAGTTGGTGTATCATACTACTTTCATAAAGCAGCTATTATATAAGACTTACCTTTTGGCTCACAATCAGATGCTCTAGGTTGTTTACAAAATGAACATGTTATTTATAAAATGAAATTAAACGGTACCCTTATGTTCACTTCTGTTTTCTGAAACTTGGCTTTTTTCTCTTGTGTTCCATGGATGCAGAGAATGAAGAATATTCAGAATAATTTACAATTGTGCATTTGGTTATTTTGTGACTGAAAGAGCAGAGACTCCAACCCTCACTCGCCCTCCTCCATCCCTCACTCTGATTTTAGTCCCTTTCTGCATTTCACTTTGTTGTGTGATATCTGAATTTAGAATGTAAGTTCTTGGGGGCCAACACCGAGGGCCGGCTTCCCTACCACCTCCCACCTTGTTGTCATTTACAGCTATGCAAAGTGGGTGAAGAATGCTTCTAAAACAGAATAGTAGCATTCCTCCCTTCCCAACCCCAGCCCCTGCATCCTTGTACAGGTGTAAAAGACCACAAAAAGAGTAGGGCAGTGGAGAATGAGGTTCTGTGACTCTGCTAGTTCTTATGATATGCCCAGCACACTTTGAGTACTCAGAAATGATAAATACAAATACTGTTTACTTTCTAAAGGTCAGATTGGCCCTTGTCTATCATGGCCTCATAAGGAACAGGCGGGAGTAAGGACTCCTAGACATGTTGCATGTTCTGTGTTAGAGCTGTCTGAATCAGTCATGATATTTGGTGGAGCGCCAAGATTGCTCCACAGATGTTATTCCCTCCCAAGGGTAAAACTGGGTGGAGAGGGGCAGGAAATAGGTGGAGTCATGGCTCCACCTCCCATGACCATCTGGCTGGCCATGTAAAAGGGAAGGGAATATGCTGTACCCCATTGAAGGGTCTCACAAAATTGATCCTTCCTCATCTCATATAAGGGGTATTGCCCCTTACTATGGGCTGCGTAGTAAAAGCCTGATCCAAGCATAGGTTCCCATTATGACAGGGACTCTCAAGGTGTAAGTTACAGTTCCCTGATTCTTTGCCCTGGTCAAAGCATAAGTAAGAGCTGCCTGGGTGTGACAGCTGATGATGGCTGGGGATTGCCAGAGCTCATTATGTTCTAGCTACTGCCTTCCTCATGCCTCTCTATCCCTCTAATATGCCCCCTGGTATAGGTTGGTTACATATGCTGGGGACTCCCACAGACAAAAGGTATTCCCAGAAGAGGATTTAAGGAACATTTCCACTTCCTTATATCACATGAGACTCTAGTCCTATGTTTGCTAGACTTTAGAAAATACAGTATATGGACTTTATTTCAGTAGAGTCAGTATTTGCTCTGAGCTTTTCAAAAGAGCTTTTTTGTCCTCTCTTGTGTCTACTCCAAACAAAGCCAACCTGGGAAACAACCATTTTATCTTTTTTTTTTCCTGGTGTTGGCAACTACACCTTTTTTCTTCTAGAATGTAAAAATGCTATTGGGTGAACAGTGGGACTGATTGGTTTCCTAAACTCATAGCCATCTAACATTTTATTTCATATCCTCAAAATCACAGATTGCACTTTCTAGTAAACACCACTGCTGCTGGGGCTGCATTGATATTAAGGAAAATAAGTCCTTAATGTTAGCTGTTGGAGGAGACTTTGTATAAAGTCAAATTCCTGTATAATGAGGCTTAGAGGGAAGAAGTGTGTGTGCATTGGAGGATGGAGGGGATCTGGTTATATTCAGACTTATGTAAATTGCAGCCTAGCTTCTCTTATCTGCTTGTGAAGATTTATGATGGACAAAGAAACCCTTCAAGGCCCAGTAGTCTGATACTATTTACTAATTCAGGAGTGTATGGCTGCTGCTGCTATCAGGGGGGTTAGTAAAATGGGGCTCCTTTAAATCATTAATCCTGAAATGTAAATAGAGTGATTATGTTAGAGTATTCAAGAAATATCCTTGAAAAAATTATTGTAAATGCTAAAATATATCCCAATAGGGGATATGAATGTTTCTGCATTCATACTTTAAAAAAAATAGGAAACACCTGATTTATAGACAGAAAAAAATATAAATAAAAATTGGTGCATTGCAGAAGCATTTCAGCATTGCTTCTGTGATGTATAGCAGCCTCCTAGGTCAATTCAAAACATGTAGTCCTTAGGGCTATATCAGCTATCATCTACAGCAGTTCTCACTTCAGATAGCAGTTAGAATTAGTCTGGGTATCAACTAACCTGACCTGAATGACTTATCTTAGTAAATATCCAGACAATTCCAGTTCTCTGTGCCTAATTTATCCATTTACAAAAAGGGGTAACAATGATTTTAAAGAGGCCATCAAGTGACATAATAATCATCCTAAAAAAAGGACTTGTATCCTATGCTTACTTCTTGGGGTGGAGAGGAGGGGGAGGGGAAGATTGGGGAGGGAAGAAGGATTCATCAAATACATATTCCAGTGTGGGTAGAACATCATATGTGCATTGAGTCAGCAAGAGGTTTGTTTTGTTTGTTCTTTGAGGCTTTTTTTCATACCCAGATACCTTCTTCTAATTTCTTGTAGAACTAGGAATAAGAATATTATTTGGAAGCTGGGATATTGGTCTGTGAATGCTTATTTCAGATAGACTCCTTTTCATCATAATCTGTAGAAAAAAGCTTTGTCAGCAGTATATAATGCCAGTAGCTGATGTTGCTTTTTAGGCATATGGGATATATAAAATGCCACTACCTAACATTTCTCCACCTCTGTTTCCCATTCCTCACACACACCACTAAATGTTAGTCATTTCATTGCATTTTGAAGTAGCCTAAATACTTATAATAATAGTTTCCCTCTGATCTATAGAGAGCCTCTCACAATGTTAGAAAAATCTCTCTACCTCTTCATGGAAGGGTGGATATATCACATGCCTTTTTAAAGAAAAGTATACCAGCAGACTCTTGAAGGAGACTGCAGATTGCTGATGAAAAACATTGGGTTTTTTTATGCGATATGTTTGACCCAGTTTGAGAAAGATAATTTTTTATCAACTGTTCTGCCATAGACTTAAAGACAATATGTCTTTATCTTTCTTTATAACTGAATATTCTTAGTCCCTTGAAGACCAGACTAAAGCATTTGATCTCCACTATATTTTTTTAAAGTAAGCAGATGATGGCTTTATAAATATCTTGATTTAATTTACAGTGTTTAAGGAAGAGCATAAAATAAATATTGTGTGATTTGTAGACAAATAATATATGCAAATTGTGTATGTACACATGTAATATCACATAATTAAACCTGAAAATTCTGGAAGGAAACTAATCTTATTTCTATGAATATAATATGTGCTGAGATTACTATCCACTCTTGTAGTTTATGATCCCATATTCATTCATACATTTATACCTTTGCAAATAATATACCCTATCTATAGATGTGAATGGCAATATAGCATTATAAAATATAAGATGCATATGTGCATGTGTGACCTATGTATTTCATGCCAATAATGAATGAAAAGTGTTTGGGATTATCTGCATAAACCATCTGTGGATTCACCAATCCTGCGTAATGCATCCATCCCAAACTCATTCTGATAAGACTATACCACATGACGCTATCCAATGTTCTTTCTCCTAACTATACCACATACCACTATCCAGTGTTCTTTCTTTATAAAATGTTGTGCATTTTGCATAACCATACTTGTTCTCTGAAGCAGATTCTGTAAAGAAGATCGTAAATGAGTTCAGAAAACTGGAGTTTGACACATTTTCCAAGTAGTAGTGTAGCAAAACTAGCAGTTTCCAACTATACGTACAAAATGATGGGGTCTAAATTAGCTGTTACCACTCAAGAAAGAGATCTTGGAGTTATTGTGGATAGTTCTTTGGAAACATCCACTCAATATGCAGCGGCTGTCAAAAAAGCAAACAGAATGTTGGGAATCATTAAGAAAGGGGTAGATAATAAGACAGAAAATATCATACTGCCTCTGTATAAATCCATGTACACCCATATCTTGAATATTGAGTGCAGATGTGATCACCCCATCTCAAAAGAGAAATATTGCAATTGGAAAAGGTTCAGAAAAGGGCAGCAAAAATGATTAGGGGGATGGAATGGCTCCCGTATGAGGAGAGATTAATAAGACTGGGACTTTTCAGCTTGGAAAAGAGATGGCTAAGGGGGCTATGATTGAGGTCTATAAAATCATGACTGGTGTGGAGAAAGTAAATAAGGAAGTGTTATAACTGCATAACTGGCTGGATAACCGTACTCAGAGAGTTGTTATTAATGGTTCCCAATCCTGCTGGAAAGGCGTAACGAGTGGGGTACCGCAGGGGTCTGTTTTGGGACCGGCTCTGTTCAATATCTTCATCAACGACTTAGATATTGGCATAGAAAGTACGCTTATTAAGTTTGCGGATGATACCAAACTGGGAGGGATTGCAACTACTTTGGAGGACAGGGTCATAATTCAAAATGATCTGGACAAATTGGAGAAATGGTCTGAGTTAAACAGGATGAAGTTTAACAAAGACAAATGCAAAGTGCTCCACTTAGGAAGGAAAAATCAATTTCACACATACAGAATGGGAAAAGACTGTCTAGGAAGGAGTACGGCAGAAAGGGATCTAGGGGTTATAGTGGACCACAAGCTAAATATGAGTCAACAGTGTGATGCTGTTGCAAAAAAAGCAAACATGATTCTGGGATGTATTAACAGGTGTGTTGTGAGCAAGACACGAGAAGTCATTCTTCCGCTCTACTCTGCTCTGGTTAGGCCTCAGCTGGAGTATTGTGTCCAGTTCTGGGCACCGCATTTTAAAAAAGATGTGGAGAAATTGGAAAGGGTCCAAAGAAGAGCAACAAGAATGATTAAAGGTCTTGAGAACATGACCTATGAAGGAAGGCTGAAAGAATTGGGTTTGTTTAGTTTGGAAAAGAGAAGACTGAGAGGGGACATGATAGCAGTTTTCAGGTATCTAAAAGGGTGTCATAAGGAGGAGGGAGAAAACTTGTTCACCTTAGCCTCTAAGGATAGAACCAGAAACAATGGGTTTAAACTGCAGCAAGGGAGGTCTAGGTTGGACATTAGGAAAAAGTTCCTAACTGTCAGGGTGGTTAAACTCTGGAACAAATTGCCTAGGGAGGTTGTGGAATCTCCATCTCTGGAGATATTTAAGAGTAGGTTAGATAAATGTCTATCAGGGATGGTCTAGACAGTATTTGGTCCTGCCATGCGGGCAGGGGACTGGACTCGA
Organism: Trachemys scripta elegans; assembly: GCF_013100865.1. Taxonomy (NCBI): domain Eukaryota; kingdom Metazoa; phylum Chordata; order Testudines; family Emydidae; genus Trachemys; species Trachemys scripta. The sequence continues at coordinate 71,548,866 of NC_048304.1, forward strand.
TGACCTCTCGAGGTCCCTTCCAGTCCTATAATCTATGAACCTATGAATCTATGAATTTATTCCTCCTCCTAACACAAGAACTAGGGGTGACCAAATGAAATTACTAGGCAGCAGGTTTAAAACAAACAAAAGGAAGTATTTCTTCACACAACACACAGTCAACCTGTGGAACTCTTAGGCAGAGGATGTCATGAATGCCAAGACTATAACAGGGTTCAAAAAAGAACTAGATAAATTCATGGAGCATAGGTCCATCAATGGCTATTAGCCAGGATGTGCAGGGATGGTGTCGCTAGCCTCTGTTTGCCAGAAGCTGGGAATGGGTGACAGGGAATGTATCACTTGATGATTACCTGTTCTGTTCATTCCCTCTGGGGCACCTGGCATTGGCCACTGTAAGAAGACGGGATACTGGGCTAGATGGACCTTTGGTCTAACCCAGTATGGCCATTCTTATGTTCTTAGTGTGGTGGATGATTGGGTCCCTGGTTTTTCAGTAAGCACCACGTGATTTCACATCACATTCAAAGATATGAAATCTAGCATTGATGTGACAGAGACATGGCTAAACTTAGCTGGTTTTGCTTTTGGAAAAAAAACTGCTTGACTTCATTGTGTATAAACACTTCAAGATCAGATTCTTAACAGTGCTCAGTTCCTCCTTGTGCTATTGATATTTATTTTTAGTTAAATGTGAAAGTTCAGTACATCCAGAATCTTTGAAAAGGTCTTGTGAAGTACCCTACTAAACATATCTGAGAGAGATTTGAAAGCTCACAGAATACCCAGTATTTTTATTCATGATGTTCTGTACTTTGCTACTGTCACTCTGGATAGTATAGAAAGAAAACACAATGCACAGTTAACTGGATTAAAGGCCAAGGCCACAACATTTACTGAAGTACAATAACACATATTGCAGTGCTACCTGGCAGAAGCAGTCCCTGTAGGAGTCAGAGTCTGAGCGCATCCAGCATGTGCTGTGGATCCAAGAAGATGTAATCTCCAAGCAAAACTCCCAAGCCATATATATCTAAATCCTGAGCCTGTGAGCAAGTTTCAACCTAATTCATTTTAGGATTGTGAATGCAATTATTTTTATTTCCATTTTTCCTACATATTGTACTTGCTAAACTACCAACCTGCCAAATACCCAGTGGGACCCTCTGTATTGTGATTATTTGTATATACATGAAAAGAAGCAGACAGCAGTTAAAATGTTTTCCTTTCACATCTCCAGGAGAAGGATGGTGAGATGATTTTCCAGCAGCCTGTGTTATCTCTGTGCATATTTATAGCACACTGTTGTCTAGAAGTGGTCAAAATTTTTCCATCAAACTGTCTTTTGGTGGAAATTTGAGTTGTCAACAAAATGGAATTTTTTATGAAAAGGGTGTGCTCTCTGCAGAAAATTGCTAGTTTTCATAAAAATAAAACAAACCAACTAAACAGACAAAAAAAATAACCTGAAAACCTCCAAATCAAAAAATGTTTAGGCCAAAATCTAAAAACATTTGGGTTTGGACAAAAATGTTCAGCTTTTGCCATTCCAATGACTAGTTGAAATTTTCCATTGGGGGCGGGAAATCTCTACAATTGGGAGTTGTACATGTGTAGTAACCGAAAACATGACCCTCTTTTTTCACCTTTTTGTTTTAATTTAATTCTAAATATGGTTTTTGGAGATTAACTGTAGATACCCAGTTTTGAAACTGTTGGCCAAAGCTTTCTGGGTCTGATTTCCTGTTGCTCTGCAACTAGTATAGTCATGTATATCACCATAAACTGAAAGTAAATTATTACCACATCAGAATGGTAGCATTTCAAACCAACTTTGCCAAATATAAAAGAAACTATAATGAACAAAACTGTGCTACTTCGTCACCACATTCATTTGCTTGTATGTTGTAGCTCCATCCCCTTCTGTCTAGATGCTTCTCTCTTTAGATTGTAAGCCCTGATTGGCAGAGATTGTCCCTTTTCTGTATCTGTACGGCAACCAGAACACTGGGCCCGTATTCCCATTGGGGGCCCTAGGATGTTAGCATAATATAAACATTTAATGATGATGATTTGTGTGTTATTTGGGCCCAATTCTGACATTTTCCTGTCTTTCTTTGTTCTTCTTTTCCATGCTTTCCTCGGTATAGCAGACCACTTAGGAATTGAATTCATGGGTAAGTTTTCACTTTTCTTCCTTACTCACTCATGGTGATCTCTTGGGATTTAGTTTATTGCCAGTTGAAGCCAGTGGAGAGGCTGTCATTGACTTCAATGGGCTTTGGAGTGGTCACTCAGGGCCAGATTTTTAAGGATATTAATGTGCCTACAGAGGGTTTTAAAAGCACCTGGGTGCCTAACACTCATTGATTTCAATGGTTGTTAGGCTCCTAGATGCTTTTGAAAATCCTTCTAACATCTACTGAAATCCAAGAGTGTTAGGCACTAAGATGCCTTTGAAAATTCAGCTAGGCACTGAATCCCTTTAAAATCTGGCCCTACGTGTTTACATTTGCAACACAAGTTAGATTTGTTTATTAAAATTTGGATTATCTCACAATCTCAGCCTCATGCTCCCCGAGTATTGTGGGGGTTAAAAATTCCAAGTTCCCATATTTTATTTCTGTGTACTCTAGCACCACATAGTGTGGAAAATAATATTCTGTATCATGGCAATGGAGAAGATAATGCTGTATATAAGATTTTAGGCATTGGAAAGGATTCAGTAGACATATCTGTCTTGCTGAAAGAGTACTGTAAATGTTAAAATGCTTTTAAACTTGATGTTTTATATAGAATTAATGTTGTAATAAAATGGTAACATTTAACTGAGGCTGAAACAGGCTATTGATATTTCAGGAAGATAGTCTGAAGAGAAATAATAAGTGAGCTATTAACTTTATTTTTTGGACAAAACCTTTTATTCAAAGTAGGGGGAAATATTGAATCACGGAAATCACTACGCTCAGGTTTAGAAACCGAAAGAAGTACATACTTTTGACTCAGATGCTTAACCTGTAAGAGAGCCACCAGCCTGCGGAAGTGCTGATTTTACCCAGTCAAAGCCTCACCTGACAGCTGGTGTTCAGCAGATAGCACAGACACTTTCTTTAAGAATCTCAGGCTAATCCTTAGCAGAGTTAAAGAACAAACTCATCATTTGTGCAAGGCATTTTGCCTAAACCAATAAGTAAGGTTGCTAAAATCTGAAATGCAAACTTTATACAGTATTCCTTAACTAATCTGTCACTTGCTCAGATTATGCAGCTATGCCCTCAGTTTGTCTTGCTCTAGATTCATATTAAAAGTAACATGAAACAAAATATTGTTTTGACATAATCATGTAGGAGCTTTATTTAAAACACACGCACGCATGCACAAACTACACAAAAAAACCCAGTCCAAATAGCAGTAGACACAGGATTTGGGGGTTCAGAGGGGCTTTAAGGTAAAATGTGGCCACTGCTTTCACTTTGTTATTTAATTATCTCATGATTTGGAACTTATATCAAGACACATTTATATTATTTAAAATCAGAAATTTATTTAAGCAGTGACAGGAGGTAAGTTTTTTTAAAATAATTTGTTTATATTTTTACATCTACATGTCAGTAATTAATTAAACTCCATATTGATAAACTGACAAAAGAAGGGCCCGGCCCAGCAAACGCTATCTCAGGTGAGCAGCCCTGCCCATGTTAATGCTGTCGCTTTCACCTGCATAAGGGTTTGCAGGATCCGGCCACACAGGGGGAAAATGTAACTATTTCAAGTCTTCTCAGTTTTTTCAAGCCTTCTAAACACCTTAACGAATTTAGAAGAGACTTAAGCAAAGGTAACTTAGGCTAGGTCTACACAACCCGCCTGAATCGGCGGGTAGAAATCGACCTCTCGGGGATCGATTTATCACGTCCCGTTGGGACGCGACAATCGATCCCCTAATCGACGCTCTTACTCCACAGCAGAGGTGGGAGTAAGCGCCGTCGACAGGAAGCCGCGGAGGTCGATTTTGCCGCGGTCCTCACAGCGGGGTAAGTCGGCTGCGATATGTCGAATTCAGCTACGCTATTCACGTAGCTGAATTTGCGTATCTTAAATCGACTCCCCCCTGTAGTGTAGATGTAGCCTTAGTATTTAATCAGGTCACAGAAAGGCACAATGTGACCCTATAAAAATCAAGAAACTCAGAGTTCTGGATGAAACTCAGGGCTCAGTTCCCTGTTGCACCTGAGCAGAACTAAGACACAGTAGAGATGGGATCTGCAAGTCTAGTCCCAACATAAGTTAAACTATAGGGGGGGGTGCAGGTGTTAACTTCAGAAGACCTTCTGCTTGCAGAGAGTCAGGTGTGGTGGAATCTTGCTCTTCCACACCTCATCTGCTACTATCTCCTCACTGACATACCCTCTCCACATCCCCTGCCTCCTCTCCTTGCCCTTGAAATACCTGTCCAATCCTCACTCTTAATCAGGGTGGTGACTCACCAGCATGGGTGGTGATGGTAGAGATGATGTAGGACATAGAGACCCACCTTCTCCAGCTTTTCATAAGGGTGATTCCAGGGGAAACCTCCAGTTCATGTGGGCCCACTGTGCTTTGCATAAGCAATGCTAAGGGAACTTAAAGGACCAGAGAATCCAGCACTCTGTTCTTAACTCATTCCCTCCCAGAGTAACAGATTCCTTGAGCCATATAAGCAAGAAAGCATGAGTGAAACATTATATATATGTATACTTATAATACGGTTTGCAACTCATGATTATTAATCTATAAAGACTGGTGGTTCAGTTCATTCAAAAATTTGGATGCTTAAGAGCCCAGTGGAATTAATAGAAGTATCTCCACTGAATTCAGTGGGGATACATAACTGGACATTGGTCCTTGTGGTGCGTTGGACTCATACCTTCCCATTCTGGGTCTTCTTTGTGTATGTGAGTTCAGGCACTCTGGCTCCTTTAAAACTGGAGTAGCGGGACACATGACTAGGAGCAAGCAGGCAATCTACAAGAGGCAAGATATGAGGCATCCTGCCTCAAGCGGCAGGGGCAGTAGGCAGGACACTCATCATGAGCCAAGCTCTAGTGTGATCTTTCCATAGTACACTGGTTACCAACAGGGCCACAGAGAGCGGGTTCGGGCCCCAGTGAAAAAAAAATTTCACAGCAAGGGCAGACCGGCTAAACAGGGCCTACGAGGGGAGTAGGGAGGGGGGAGGGAGAAGCCGGGCCCCAGGCTCCCTTCCGGACCACCGGGTCCCGGTAATTTGTACCGGCTTCCCCCCCCTCGTCAGCCCTGGTTACCAAAGGGGAAAAGCATATCCTCTTCCTATACATCCAGCAAAAGCTGGGAAAGACTCACATGGTTAAGACTAGGAGTACTTGTGGCACCTTAGAGACTAACAAATTTATTTGAGCATAAGCTTTTGTGGGCTACAGCCCACTTCTTCGGAGCCCACGAAACTTATGCTCAAATAAATTTGTTAGTTTCTAAAGTGCCACAAGTACTCCTGTTCTTTTTGCGGATACAGACTAACACGGCTTCTACTCTGAAACCTGTGGTTAAGACTGAGTATGTTGAGCTTATTTGCTTTTGTTTTAGAACTTGTGTTTGAAAATCAAGCAGCCCTTAGGTCTTAAACTAAAGCGATGTTGGAATATTTATTCTATCTTCCCAGCTGGTGAGTTTTCCCACTGGCTTACAAGGTGTTGGAATAGGCCCTAACTGTGTCTAAATCATCCAAATCTTAAACTAGAAATCTCATGAGACAGGTTTTCTCATAAGACTTTGTGATAAATGAAGTGGGGGCAGTAGCTCCCTTTTATGGACACCCAGCCAGCCAGTGGCTATAAAATCCCTCTTAGTAGCTGTTCTCTAATTATTCTACCTGTAAAGGGTTACAAAGTCTCACTCCCTGTTAGTAGCTGTTCTCTAATTACTCTAACTCTAAAGGGTTAAAAATTCTCACTGCTATGCATAGGTAAAAGGAAGTGAGTGGGCACCTGGCCAAAAGAGCTATTGGGAAGGCTAGAACTTTTTAAAATTGGAAAAAGACTCCCCTTTTGTCTGTTTGTTGTTGTTCTCCCAGGGAGAGGTGGACAGGGCAGCAGCCATGCTTGGGCCAGGTATGAAAAAATCATCAGTATCATACCTAGAAACTACTCATTTAAAACCCCACATATGTAAGTAGATCAGGAAATGTCTAGGAAGACGCGATTAGGTTTATCCCTTTTATTTCGTTATGGCTTGTGGATTCCTCTGTGCTAACCCCAGGTGCTTTTGTTTTGCTTGTAACCTTCAAACTGGACCTCAAGAAAGCTATTTTTGGTGCTTAATTCTTGTAGTGGCTCTTTTAAAATCTAGCAGTAGCCTGAGTTCCCAGTTGTATTTTCTTTATTTTTTTTATTAATACAATTTTCCATTTTTTTAGGAACAGAATTGGATTTTTGTGTCTTAGGAGGTTTTGTGCACATGTTGTTTAATTAACTGGTGACAACAACTGATTTCCTTTGTTTTTCTTTCTCAGCTTTTCCCCGGGGAGGGGAGAGGATAAAAGGGCTTGAGGGTACCACAAAGGAAGGAATTCCAAAGTGCACCTTCCTGGGCTCTCAAAGGGGTTCTGCACTTGGGTGGTGGCAGCATCTACCAATCCAAGGTCAGAGAAAAAACTCTAACCTTGGGAGTTTAATACAAGCCTGCAGTGGCAAGTATTAATTTTTTGAGTCCTTGCAGGCCCCAACCTTCTGCACTTGAAGTGCCAGAGTTGGGAATTAGCCTTGACAGACTTAATGTGGTTCCAGTCAGCATAGAACCAGGAATTTCAAAGTGTATGCAAGAAAAAGTAAAATATTTTTTAGAAAGGTTGCCTACGTTTTTATAGTTCTTTATTTATAAAGTTTAAACAATTTTACAAATCTTTACCATAAGTATATAAAAATACAGTATCAATAATTATAAAAAGGAACTTTTCACTTTGTTTGCAGTGACGTGTGCTGATACAGAAGTGAAGCATAAAACCTTGACTCAGTCATTCAAAGCTTTTTGTGTGTGTTTAACTTCATTACTGGAAGAAGAAACCAATTTAATCAGTGCAATTGGTTCCATTAGTAAAGTTAAGCATCTACATAAGTCTTTGCAGCATTCAGGCTTCACTGTACAATTCTTCCTACATAATCCAAGACACATTGTTTCTGGGTATTCTTTGTGTATGTGACTACAGGCGTATTAGGGACCTAGCTCTTTGATCTTCAATTCCATAGAAAGATTTATTTCTAAAGTTTCTTTGTATTTAAGAGGAAATATTACTGCCTCCAGCTGTATGAACATTTTCACTGCTATAGCAAAACTCTCACACTTGACATCTTCATTGTGATTTAGTAAAAGCGGTGGAGTGTGGGAGGCCAGAAAAAGTGTGATTTTACTTTATTAATACCATTTCATGAGAATTTAGCCGGAAAATCACAAAAATTATGCCACATAAAGGATGCTGGGTGAAATTTCTCACTGTGTTACAATTTTGAGAATGGTTTAATAGTTTTGCCACTAATCTTTCATAAAATGAAACTTGGGATTCGTACACAACATTAATAGTTACTCAAGCAAAAAAACAAGAATGAGAGAAGCAACAAAAAGCAAGAGCATGACAGGGAAAATTGGTTTGCATGAGAGATAAAGATCCAGTCCCATTTTTGGTATTAGCTATTGTGTTTTCTGGATGATATTGCCTGTACAGAAATGCTGAACGTCTGAATGGCTGGACTTCAACAATGTCACTGGCTTCATTTTGCAGGGCTAATATCATTACATATAATTTTAGAATCAAGAGAAATCTTTGTTTAAAAATTGTTTAAATGGGGAAAATTGGGTTTAACAACCTTGATGTATTCCTTTACATGTTCACAATAGAAACAAAATTCTGTTCCTGCACACACACATGTGCAGCTTCTATTAAATTCAATGGAAGCCAGATGAGCACAAGAGAATAGAGGTTGGCTTTGAAAATGGGCACTTTTGTACTGTGATCAGAAGTACCAGTTTTTGTGAAACTCCAAATGATGAAATGCTTTATGCTCCTCTAACACTTAAAAAGTGGAAGTATGGTCTTGTGACTGAGAAACTGGACTGGGACTCGAGATCTAGATTCAATTCCCAACTCTGCTATAGACTTCATATATGGCCTTGGCCAAGTCAAATAATCTTGGTGTGCCTCAGTTCCACATCTGTAAAGTTGGATAATAATATTGTCTTTCTCTTATCATTTGTCTGGCTTGTCTGTTTAGATTGCCAGTTCTTTGGGACAGATGCTGTCTCTTACCATGTGTTTGCACAGTGCATAGCACAATGGTGATCTGATCTCAGTTGGGGTCTCTGGCGGTGCTACAGTAATACAAGTATATAGTAATAATCTTCCATATGAGGCTCTCAAAGCACCTAGAAATGGTACTAAATAAATTTCTTAGCACTTCTGCAGGTGGGAGGGCTGGTAAGCAAAGATTAACATGATGAACCACAAACAATTTTGATGAAAATATAGTCTGCATGTGTAAATTACATGAAATGTTCATGTTGGGAAGGGTGGTTTTGTTTTGTTTTATTTATTTATTTATTTATTTTTGGTCAATAGGATATAAAGTGGTAGATGAATGTTGGTGCTCAGAGAGCAGGTATCATTCACCTAATAACAAATCTTAGAGGTTCATTAATAGTTTTGAGTAAGGGTGGAATACAGGTATCGTAATCTTATCATTGTTACATAATACAAATTTAAAATATGGAAGTGAACCAAAGATTCTCCCACAGGAACAACAGATTGACTGCTAATGGAAACAGACTCATACAGCTGTTTATTCCCACCGTTGGTAATACAATAGGTTACAGTGGGCTACAAAATCAAGGTCTTCAGAAATACACAACATACTGAGCCACAGTAATCTGCATTGATGATTGTGATGTCCTATATAGGGACTAATAGGATAGAGCCAAACTAAGGTGTTCATGCTCTTGATCATATTGTACAGGAGAAAAGGACAAAAGGAAACAGCAGTGAATTAAAGAATCCCTGCAGAGGCAAAGAGAAAGCCAACCACTGCTGGAAATGCTGTATGATCACCATAACTAATGTTCCATCGTGCAGAGAAGAAAAATTAAGGACAAAGGATGGAGTAGTGGTTGAATGGAGGAATGAATAAACTGTCACAGAAACCAATAACCCTTTCAACAGTAAGGCCTTAGCACCTAGTGAGAATACCCACATGTCTAGACTCCTCAACTCTTGTTATGCCACAGCAGTATGTGATGGGATACAGAGGTAAAATAAAAAGCCTTGTGCAGGGACAAGAAGAAATCCATTGAACTACTGATGAAAACATAGTTGTTATGCAAGAGGAGTCCTCCTGCTACGGCTGTTAGGAGCCAAGCCAACATCAACTATATAAACGAAAATTATGAAATAATAACAGAAACCTACCCATGTGTAACTGCAAAATAAATATTGCAGCTGCAGAGAAATGTGCAGCAGTATGTATCTGCAAAACAAATTGGCGACTAGCATTTCTAGTTATGATTACTTCTGATTTACACTGGCGTGAAATGTGAATCAGCCCCAAGAACCATTTAATTAGGGCCTTGTCCAAAGTAAATGTTCTTCTTTAGGGATGATTCACATTTCACACCACTGTAAATCAGGAGTAACTCCATTTAAGTCGGTGGAGTTACACCACAGTAAAACCAGAGTGAGGGCAGAATCAGGTTCTTAATTAATCAGGCATAACAATTCACAGAAATGAACTAAGCAGAGCAACAAACTAAAACAGGCATAAGATACCACTAAAATTATCCTTTGTGGATCTTCTTGTAACTGTGAATATGTATAAAGAATTTCCATTGTTCATATTCTAAGTATTAAAAAAATTGTATCAGAAAAGCTGGTGCTTTCATTTGGTTTCTTTAGCTGACACCTATGTAACAGCCCTCTCAGTTTTCAACTCTTCTGATTGTGACAGTGTGTGACCACAGTGATCATGTGAGTAAGACTTAGGGAATACATGATGTGGTTAGCTAATCTATTCTCTGACCTTGAATTTTATCATCCACTGTAACAGACACATTTTGATTCAAAATGTCAATAAAAACAGGTTGTATTTACTGATGGACAGTATCAGCTAAACTAAAAACTGAATATTTTTTCTGTTTTGCGTAAATAAATAAAAGGCAAAATTTACAAGTTTCAGCACAGCTCACAATCTATACAGTTTGTTGGCTAGGCTCCACACCTGCAGCAATGGCTTAAAGCAGCAAATAAACAAATAAAAATAAATACCTGGGATACCATAGAAGGACTTTGCTATCATTGAACATTATCACCCAGTTTCTCTGCTGGTGTCAATTGGCATAGTGTTATTGATTTTAGTGGCATGACATTGATTTACATCAGCTGAGATCCTAGCTGTATGTACTCTAAAGGTAATATATTCCAAAGATAAAGTTCAGATTTTCCTGGATTCCAGTTTTTACAAATAAGCATATAGATCCTTTTTAATAGTAATTTCTTTAAGGCATGAACCATGTTTGCTTCTCTGTTTGTACAGTGTCTATCACATCAGCGCTTTGATGTTGGTTGGTCCACTGAGTACTACAAAAAATATAAATCTTAAATAATTATTTCATCCACAATTGTGAAGTATAACAATTAACACTTTTTATGATACAAGTTCCAGGAGAAAGTTACAAGTTCCAGGAGAAAGAATAAATCCAACCTTTAATTGAACCATGAAGGTTTGCATCTGTTTAAATTGAATACCCATGTGACAATTGTAAATGCTGTGCTGTTGTGGTTTACCAACAGCCAGAATATAAGCATGCAGGTCACACCCTCGCTTCTGTTGCCCAGTTACTTCTTTCAGTGACCCCCAGAATCTCCCAGTCATGAATTTCCCCAGAACTGTCTGCCTTGCAGTGTCCAGCCTTCACAATGAACACTCACAGAAGTTAAATCTGCCGTTCTTTTAAGGAGTCAGTACACTACAGCTTATTAACTTAACTGGGGTAAACACACCCTTCCCTTCAAACATAGCGTTGAGTTGGTTTATAGTAAAAATAAAATGAGTTTTATTAACAAAAGGACACTGGGCAAGTGATACCATGTAGAAGAAATAAATATAGAAATAATTACAAACAAATAAAAGGAAAACATGCTCCTAAAATTAAAATTTAATCAGCTGTTGTTCTTGTTCAAGATGATTTCTTTACTTACAACAACTTCTCCAGTGTTGATTGTCTGTTCCAGCCACCCTTGCAGCATCAAAATGTTGGTGTCTTTGATCACTCGAGAGATGGATACACCAAAGTCTTTCAGCAATTCCTTAAATCCCCAAAGTTTATCTTTGACGTCCTCCTGGGGGCTCAGCTTTGCTCTACTCGCTGTGTCCTCCAGGTAGCTAACACCTGTCACTTTTGCAGTCTCCTGCAATGCAAATGATGGTCCTGTAATCTCTGATGCAAATGAATAGTCCATTGTCCAGGTTTTCCAGTGAGACAGAGATACTTGCCTTTCAGTTTGTCTGAAAAAGAAAATACCCATTTCATTTCCTTCATCTGTTTAGTCTCCAAAAGATAATATCAGAGAGTATCCATAATTTCACCCAAACCACTGTTACAGACATTTCACAGTGATATTAACAATCAATGTGTTGTTAGCTTTCAACTGACAAGATGACACCCAACTAACTAGGATGACAGCAATGTGTGAGGTGTATTGAGCGGGTCAGGCCCGCTGAGTTTCACTGTACCTATGAGGGATCCCTTTGCCATCTGGCATTGGGGTGCTCTGAGATCACAACCATATTGCTCCTTAAGCCTTCTGCTTCCTTACTCAATCCCTATTGTTTGTTACCCTTACTCATTGTGTCTTTTCTAAAATTAGCCCAGAAGCTCTTTGTTGTAGAAACCATGTCTTTCTATGTGCTTTGTGACATGCCCAAATTTTTATGGGTACTTCAAAATAATAAGAATAAGTAATAGCATGCTGAGGCATGGCATGACTTTGGAATTGGAATTGGGTGAGACTTACGGCATTCTCTCCAAAAGCTTCATGCTGAGCAAAATGGCCACCTGGCACCTAGAGAATAAGATTTAAACAGTTGATGGAAGCAGAGCGGTCTTCAGGGACTGTGAGAAACTGGTGTTAGTGTGTATGGGGATGAGGTGAAAGGGAAGCCCTTGTGGGCTGAATGATAAACAACACAGATTGCATCAGGCTAGGTCTACAAAATGTTTAAACTGGTGTTCAAGGCTGACACCCTATTAGGGGAAAATGTAGTCGTGTGTGTGACTTGTGACCTGTTGTGAGCCTTTTGTTCAGAATTACTCTCTCTATTTGTCTATGTGTTGTTTTTCCAGTTTGTTTCCATTTTCCCAACAAATTATCTTCAATTACCTTAAAGTGCTTGTGAAGAACAAGAAAGGGATTTACACTGTATTTAGTGTAGGTGGATTATGATAATATATAGCAACTATTTCCCCTATTGACTATTTTACTATTAAAACAGTCACTTTGTGGATTACATGGGCAAAATTATTCTAATACATTTAATTTACCTTGATGACCTTCCTCTCCCACTTCTGATGTGACAATATATTCAGCTTTCTTCAGGAGAAAAACTCTGTGTGGGTGTGGTTGTTCCTTCCTTCCATCCCTGACATACATATATTTATTTATTTATTTGTTTATTTATTTATTTTATGGTAAAATTCCAGAAAATACAGAAAGTTTGTATATATATAAAAAAGCCAAAGTTTGTTAGTTTTGGTGTTTGTAAAATGGGTATAAGTCCAAAAATGTACATCAATATGTCATCATTAATGCTGCATATAGCTCTTATTATTGTATCATTTTCCATGGGCAAAATGAGTTTGTGGCAGGGAGGGCAGAGGGAGGGAGCATAGGGGTCTGTATTGAGAAAAATTTATTGTCTGTGGATTAGGAAGGAATATTTGTGGGGCCTTAAACAGTTGGATAATTCATATAAAGTTCCAGGTAAGTTTTTTCATATTCTTCCTACTCCAAATCTCTTGGCTGTTCTGCCCGATGCTGTGCATTAGAACACGCAATCCCATGTCGCCACACCCAGATAAAAAGGAATATGTACATCTGCGCTCAGATTGTGTGAAAAGTATACAAGCAATAACGCATGCCTAATGTGTGTGCACAGTTTATGTGATTGATTGTGTAATTATATGCACAAATACGTAAACATTTTCTGGGTATTTTTTGTTTTGGGCTCAGGAGTGTGCCCCTTGGGCTTCTATGTGGCTGGTACATCTCAGTGCTGAACACTGTTTATCTCAAAATCCAGATAATTTGATTCCATGAACAGTGAATGCATGGTTGTACATTTAAATGTGACCTTTTATGCAGAAACTAGGTGGATGAGGTAATATCTTCTATGATACCTCACCCACCTTATCTCTCTAATATCCTCGGACCAACACAGCTACAACAACCTTTAATGCAGTGAGTTTCACAACCTGCACGTTGAATGGGATATTTAGGTAAATAGTTGATTTAGCCTGAGAAATCACTGACACAGACAGACACCACAAGGCAATATTGATGCCATCAGATGGCTTATTATCGGAAGGTTCTACTCCAAGCTTTGCAAACAGTATGTGAAAGATAGCTCATACATTTTGAGCATTACTGTAAAATGGCCAGCAGGAAAGAGGCTGAATCCTCTTACCAAACCAGATGGCATGGCAGAAGTAGAACTGTTCTTGGATGAGACTGCCTGGCTTTTCTATTAATTGGTACCAGGGGCCTGGGAAGCAGCTTTGGAGGTGGTAAGTACAGCACATTCCACATGTGAATCCAGAGCTCATTGTTACTCTAGTTACTTATTACTTGTTTCACTTTGCTCTAGCTGTAAATTTGCCCCTTACCATGCACTGAAGCGTTTCCTACAGGAAGCCGTTATCCTGAACACCGATGATCTGCCAAATTTGTGTAAGTATGAGGGCGCTGGTGCCACTTTGCCCCTTCTCCCAATCACAGGTGCCATAGTGCTGGCAATTGCATCCAGCAGACCATACCAACATGGTGGGTGATCATGCCTGGGAGCATCTACCTACCACACAATGGTAAGTACCACAATAAATGTTCCCATGACACTGGTTCATTTATAATGTATGTAAAAATATGTAACACTACTGATGTTTCTGAAAGTGAATTGAATCTTTCTGTGTCCTCTATGTCTAGAATGAGTAAAGAGGCTGTTCCTCCACTAGTTACTGGAAGAGAAAGAGAAGGGTAAGCAGTGTGAAAATATTGCCAATGCACTGTAGATGCCTTTGAATTATTACTTTTATGTACCCTTTCTTTTCTTTTCCAGGAGCAGCTGAATATGACAAGGTGGAAAAAGCGCTGAGTGGTAGCTGCTGCTGCTTGTTTTTAATACAGTTATATGCATATGCATTCTGTAATTGTGTTTCATGATACCCTTCTCCTGCACCTTGAATGTGTCTTCATCTGTGTTTTGAAACTAATCTGATCTAGGCTGGAGGCCATTGTTATTCTATAACCATTGAATGGTTTCATGACATCAGCCTCTGTCTCTGATTAGAAACAAGTGGAGTGATGGTACTACAGTTTCCCATGTAATATACAAATTAGTCATGCTAAGCATCAGCCCAGGGAGAAAAAATATGGTACATGCAGAATACTTAACCAAAGCTTTAGTAATGGTGTTGTCAGTATCACAGCCTTCCTGCATGTTCAGATTATGGAAGTGTGTTTGTATTCTGTAATGTAAATCTTCTCATCTTTGTTGCGTGTCGTTAATGACAATCAGGAATTTTCCTCAAAAAGTATGGATACAGCATTTTACAAGTATCATTTGGTGATGTCTATATACTTTGTTCTTTTTGGCCATAGCTGTTAAATCAGAAATCCCTTCACTCTTAGATTGTTTTAATGTTGCCACCCAATATCTTCTAATAAATTTTTCTCTTGACCAGGCATAAGGTGATGTTCTCCTTATCTTCTTGTGATAGATTCTTTACATTTAAATACTTTGGTTAGATGGTGTGAAGGCATTTTGTCTTTAGTTTTACTACAAATTATTAATAGTCTTATCAGCTCTACTGGTGATTATAAAGTAAAAATAAAAAAATAAATTGGGAGACAGAAAATATAACCAGTTTGAAAGCTCCACTCCCCCCAAGAGTTAATCAAATTATATATAAAGTACTTTTAGCATCTGTGACCGAATGATATAATCCAAATCACCTTTTAAGGTGTCAGAGACCGGAGGGTTATGAACAAAATCAATTAAAGAACAGAATCCACTGACAGAGGAAAAGAAAGGGGATAAGAAAAACAAATGAAGGAGAGGGATCCCTTTGTGATTTATGATACTGTATATCAACACAATACCTATAGCATTAGTAATTGAAGTAAAGAACCTTGGTTTCCAAAAGCACTTGCTTCTCTGTTGAGTTATAGAGAGCTGTGCCAGATCCAAAGCCCACAGAAGTCACCGGATTTTAATGTGCTTTGGATCAGTCCAGTAGGGGCTGATCCATCTCTCATTGAAACAAATGGAAGACCTTCCATTGACTCTAATAGGCATTAGATCAGGCTTCACACCACTTAAAACTGGGAAACTGATATAGAGCAGAGTAACTCTGATACATCCTCTCCTGTATAGGATGCTAGTGGTAATGTACAAATGTGCACAAGCCAGGCAGCCACTTCCCCGCCTTATTGTAACTTCTTTTCTCTTCTATTCCTTGGCCAGCCTTCCTCAATTTGTCTTGTCTTTTCTATGCTCATATGTCCTGTACTGCAGTTTTGTAAGTTTATTTATCAGTTGGGGTAATTTTATTATGGAAATGATGAGTATGAACTATTAGTAGAGTAACTGGAAATTATTCCTAAATAACAAAACTGTTCTAGCTCTCTTTAATGTAGAGAGAGACACACACACACACACACACACGCACATTTGGAAGTGTTGCTCATTTTAGTTATACTGGCTCCTCTTGTCACCACAAATGATACACTATTTAAAAAACTGGAGTTTCAATGTGAGTTAGATTGTTGGATTCATAAAATATGGATGCTTGGAAAACGAATACAGCAATGTTAACTGAGTTAATCAGCTTTAGAGAAACAAAAGTGCATTTTAGTTACTATAAAATGCAGTGGCATGGGATATTCATGAAATTATAAGCGGCATCTTTTTCTGTGTGCTGCCCTTTAATTTGCCCATTATTTTCATTCAGCTAACTTAAGTTTTAAATGTGATCTTGCAACACTGGAGGTTTGTTTCTGACAGGAGAAATTTAGACACATCTCTTGTATGCAGATTTAAGAGAAATGCTTTCTTGAGTCTGTAGAAAGGGTTCAGCCTTTCCATACACCACATGTGATGTCTCCATGTTGAGTTTTTCTGCATGTTACAAAGACAATGTAAGGACTTTTCAGGAACAAGGAGGTCTATACTTGTAAACACTTAGAGTGGGATTCTCTGGACAATTAAGTCCACCACACAGTGCTCAAGCAATGCAAAGGAGATATGAAGTGGCCAGGAGAGAAGTCCCCATCCATTGTTACTCCAGTAGAGAATTAGGCATACAGTCACTAAGGGATCCTGTTCCAGTGGTGTAGATTAGAGTTGTTCCTAACCATCTGTACATAATGCCTGAACCAGACAGCATAAACTTTTCACTTGGACATGGATAAAAATCTATCCCTTAATTGCAAATGCTGTTGATTTTATTTATGGGCAATTATTTTAGACCTGCTTCTGCTTCTGGTGGAGTCAATGGCAAAATTCCTGTTCAGCCCTTAAGGTTTATAAGTCTGAAGAAGAGGAGAATCTACCCTTTATGTATTCTATGGTGATGAACATATTGCTGCCAGTCAACAAATGTTGCATGATGAATTTGTGGACACCTGTATTCATGCTGCTTATAGGATAGCGTTAGCATGTGCATTACCTTTGCAATATGCAGAAAAATCCACTACACATGTAACATTGTCTATGCCAATAAAGTCAATTGGACTCTATGCTGGGATAAGGTTCTGCTTGTGTGTATCCCTTTGTACCACTGGAGTTTTAATTATCATGAACTATTTGGGTTTTTTGCTCATTTTTGCCCTTTGTGTGAAAGGCTTTTGTAATGCATTCCACTGTCCTCCTGGCCAGGTCAGGTGTTGGGGAGATGTTGTGGCAGCCTATGTTGTGTGTTAGTGTTAGCTACTATACTGATTGGGTATATAGACAAACAGGGCCACCCAGAGGATTCAGGGGGCCGGGGCAAAGCAATTTTGGGGGCCCCTTCCATAAAAAAAAGTTGCAATATTATAGAATACTATATTCTTGTGGGGGCCCCTGCAGGCCCAGTGCCTGGGACAAATTGCGCCATTTGTCCCCCCCTCCTCCCCGGGCGGCCTTGTAGACAAATAGTTTCAGGTCCCTGTCTGTACCCAGTTGCCTCCATAAGTAATCCTATTTTTACCACTCCAGTTGAGCACTGTCTTTCTACTACTATAACAGACAAAGGGTGAAATCCTAGATCTATTGAAGTCAGTGGCAAAACTCCCACTGATTTCAATAGGGACAATATTTCACTGTATATCTTTGATATTTATACACTTCTACCCCAATATAATGTGACTCGATATAACACGTATTCGAATATAACGCGGAAAAGCAGTGCTCTGGGGGGGGGACAACTGCGCACTCCGGCAGATCAAAGCAAGTTCAATATAATGCAGTTTCACCTATAACGTGGTAAGATTTTTTGGCTCCCGAGGACAGCATTATATTGGGGTAGAGGTGTATTTATTTTAAGTGTGATGGTAGATGGGACTAGTTGGTTACAGGTACCTTCTCCACCTCCCATAGTACTTTTTCAGGTGATTTCTGATGTTGATTCCCAAAAGGAGAAACACTAGTTTTAGCTCTGTCATATTACACCTCTACCTCGATATAACGCGACCCAATATAACACAAATTCTGATATAACGCTGTAAAGCAGTGCTCTGGGGGGGGAGAGGAGGGGCTGCGCACTCCAGCAGATCAAAGCAAGTTCGATATAACATGGTTTCACCTATAATGTGGTAAGATTTTTTGGCTCCTGAGGACAGCGTTATATTGAGGTAAAGGTGTATTTGTATTTCCAAAATGTTGACATTCAGTAATGGATGTTGCTATATAAACCATTCACACATCCCATAAGGGTTAATTTGGCTGCCATCCACATACTTTGTGTGTAGTAATGGAGCTTAAAACAAGATCTTGACGGAATTTACTCGATAACTCCTGAAGCACACACAGTTAGTATATCTATCACGACTGTTTTATAGCAATGATGGGTTTACAGAGAGAAAAGCCCTGTTAGTTTACTGAATCATACATAAATATTACATTCTACTTTTCATTTTACTTGATTCTTATTCATTGTCAATACTGATTTAATGGCTGTATGAGACTAAAAAGGAATCTGCTGAAAAAAAATTAATATAATATAGTGTGTCCTGCCATACTTTTTTCAGAAGAGACTGTGAATCATGCTGAACTGTGCCTGATTTCTGATAGTTTTGTGATGATAAATAAGAACTCATATGACAATATGAAACTCAGTTTCACTGATGGCCTAAGCCAACGTTTCAGCCTAGCTTTTCACGGGATAAACCTAGTCCACTGGGATGGCAACCCATTGTAGCCACTCTATAAAATGAGTGAGTTTATCAATGGATTGTGGTATATGCTTTGTGAAAATGTGACATGGCTTATATTAAACATCTCTCCTTGAATGTCTTAGTGCCAACACCATCTGAGTCTTTAAATATGCCTTCTACTAACTGAACCATTTTATGCTATTCCTGCTTCCTTATGTCTTAAAACTCATTACATTCATGTTGTCCCACTGATTTTTTTTCTATTTTATTTCTCTATTGCATATTCTTTAATTTACCATTTTTTGTATTTTCTAATTTTGGTATCTTCTGAATCTGAATCCTTCTTGCACCATCACAAATCAATTATGCACAAAGAAGGCTCCCTGTCTATCATGCTGTTTGCTGGCAAGGCAACCTTGTATTTCTATCACTTAACTTTTTTACCAGAATAGATTCTTGGCCTATCGCTCAGTCCTCAACCAGTCGACTGCTTTTTATCTGGTCCCTACACTTAGACTTAGTCCAGGGTGGATCACCCCATTGGTAGTTAAAACTCCAATCAGCATAGCTCTCTGGGTCATTGGAACATGGACCTTCTCACCACATGAAGATGAAGTCCCCAGGGAAGGTTTAGTATCTTGGGGCTACATTGATATATTTTTTCTTTTTATCATCATGTGTATGTGTGTGTATACACATATATAAAATATACACACATACAGTAATAGAGTGGGAAAACTGTTCCATATTTAAAATGGCAGCTGTTTGTCCAATTTTATTGAAGTGAAATATAGGACCCATTGGGGTCCAAGGACCAAGCACAAAATTATCCATAGGTATCCTGTGAGGAAGTCACAGGGGGACAGAATCTGTGTGGCAGTTTTCTGAATGGGACATGTCCTATTTTGGACATAATTCCCAATGTTTGTGAAATTGCCCTAGAATCCAGTGAGGACTGATGGGACAATCTGAAAAGAGGTATAATGTTATGGGAAAGGTATTAATGAACTGCATGTTATGAATTACTAGTATGAAACACTGTGTAGAAAGAGTTAAGTTGAGGGGACAAAAGGACCCCAGGAGACTCAGTAAACCAACCACATCCACATGTTTGTTATGGGGACTGTTTGAGTTAAGTACTCTCTGGCATCTGGATGGACACTAGCAGAGGAGCTAGCTCCACTAGACATGGGATATAGTCAAATCCCTCTGAAATTCCTTTCTGTTGCAAAGCAGCTGCACAAAAGTAGAGTTAATACCAAGGCCTGCCTCAATTAGTCTGTTCAAGGTTTTAGAACCTAGCTTTCCATGCTACCAACGGCAGTGACTTGGGTCCTAGGTGAAAAGTACAGGGCATGGGCAGGTGAGAAAAACTGTGTGCTAAAAGCAAAGGGACTGAGATCAAGGATGAAAGAGAGAAGAAAGTTGTTTCTGCCAACAGACCTGAAGAAGAATTCTGTGTAAACTTGAAAGCTTGTCTCTCTTACCAACAGAAGTTGGTCCAATAAAAGACCTCACCCACCTTGTTTCTCTAAGATCCTGGGACTGACACAGCTGCAACAACACAGCATATAACAGGACTTTTCTCAGCTTTGTCCTAGCTGGAATATCTGCAGATGGAATTATCAAGATCAGGATAAGCAGGCACTCTGTGCATTTTGTAAATAAATACATTACCCTAAAAATACCCTAAGTTGGGTTTGCCACCAATTTCTCTTCCGGTTGGAAATCAATAGTGATGCCCAAAAGTGATACCACTTAGCAAAGAGCAACTATACATATAGTTGTAGATGAATAAAATATGTATTTCCCTCTGTAGAACTCATTGTTCTTTCACTTTTGGATCATTTTAGCAGAACCCTTTTTAAAATATGGTGTCCAGGGAAAAGGTCTCCTATGAATCAATTATGTCCTTGAGTAATGTATGGTAGCGATACGATGGATATGGTCTAATATTGGGACTGTTGATTATAAGCCAATGATATTTTCTATTCTGGTTAATTGAATACAGAGAATACACAGTACTCATACTATTGAGAAATACTGAAAAAGACTGTTTTGGCTTTTCCCGTAGCTTTTTGGCACTAAATCCTACCTGACTCTCTCAGCTCTATATGACAGAAAGGTTGTTGCACTGTTAAAGTATGTTTAGCTACAGGATATAATAAAGCTGAATCCTTTTACAAGTTTCATATATTTAGAGTAAGCTGTTAGGACTGTTTTATATATGCTGCACAAATTTAGTCCCTGATCCTGTAAAGACTTATGCGCATGTTTAACTGTAGAGACATTTAGGGCTCCATACTGCAAAGTGTTTAGCACACTATCCCTAATCAAGTAAAGCATTTGAGCATGTGCTTAACTTTAAGCACATGAGGTGTTGAACAGTTTCATTGACTTCTGCTATGTGCTTAAAATTAAGCATGCTTTGTGGACAGTGTTCAGCACCTTGCAGGATCAAACCTGTGTGTGGCCCCTGCTCATGTGTACAAGTTTACAGGATTGGAGCCTTATTTTGCAACCATATTATAGATTCTTTGTATAATAAAAATGTTCTAAAATATATTTTCCAACTGTTTTGTAAACTGAAGGCTCTGGAATAGTTTATTATCCTTCTCCCCAACCCCCCATTAAGTATGTTAATAAAAATTCATGAAACTAGAATTCCAAAGGAAATCACGTGTTGCTTTTCTCATAAATACATTCAATAACATGACATTACTAAAGTCTCTCATACTTCATTCTTTATGGCATCAGGGGTGTACACCATCTATCAACTGCTTTATCCTTTGTCATCTTTATTGCTTGCTCAATCTCCTCTCTTTGATACTTTCATTTCCTCCTTCATTCTTTTGCTCATGGTGTTCCAAAAATATTGATGGTTGTGTTGATAGTCTAGATGGGCTGATAGAGATGCCTGTGAAGTCTTCTGCTGTTCAAAGGATGTTATCTCTTGCTGTCATTACTCTTCCGTTATTGTTCGTGAGGGAACATCTTTTTAGATATTTACTTCCCTGTATGGTTTTCCTTTTATTTTTCATTGCTTTGAACAGCTCTGTGTATTCAGCCATTTCTTATTCATTGCTCACGTTGCTATCATCCTTGCTTTCTCTTTCAGTTTTTTTCCAATCTTACCAGAAATCCTACTACTTATATCCCCTGCTTATTAATAAGTGCATGTGGAAGCACCTTGCATCTATTATTGAAACTTCCTTCTTTTATTTCTTGTATGTTAGAGCTCAGAACCTGTTATAAAGTCCAATAATGCATTCTAGTCTTCCAACATTTTTCAGCTTTATTTCTATTGGTCTCTTCTTCATATGTTTTTTCTGTCTCCAGCAGGATGACCCAACCAAATATGGTCATTCCTGATATTGATCTTCTTGAGATGAGTGCATTGAGCTATGTACTTTATACATGACTGTTAGAATAAAATCAAACTCAGTCTTTGTTTCACTCACTTTATTTTCTCTGCGTATCCTTGAATTCCTGTAAAATCTGTTTGGAGTGCTCTATGGTCTATAATGCTAACATTGTTCATTTGCAACATGCAAACCTCTTTCCTCTAATTTCTAACTCTGCATCCAAGATGGTTGCTCTTTGTTTATTGTCCTTTCAATGTGCATTGGTACTGTAGCTTTCAAAACAGTTTTCTCTTGCTTTACACCAGTTGTTCTTTTAGTTTTTTCATCAAATGCTTCTTTCCATTTCTTCTCTGTGACTGTCTTAAGCCTTGATCCTGAAAAGACATATATAGATGCCAGAAATTAGTAGTGCCATTTACTTAAATGGGACTACTCATATGCACAAGTGTTTGCAGGATTAGAGTCATTTGTATGGAAATCTGAAATAATTTCAAATTATATACTTGTATGTTTGCTATGTATTTGTAATTTATTATTTCTGTATATATAGATATAGATATTCATACTCAGACCTCTGCCTATCTATAGTGCTTTTACCCTTGATTTTTGAAAATGTGCTCACTTAATTTCTGATGTGCTGCCATAACTGTACTAGTCCTGATTTATTTCCATTGTTATACTACAAAAAGAGACTGTGATATAGTATATTGCTAAAATAAAGTTGCCCCTTCAGTTTCCAATATATCCAAAACCACTGTATTTTTTTTATAAACTTTAATCAAAAGTGGTTTTCTAAAACGATTGGACTATACTTTTTAGTTAGTTCATAACAGAAAAGTTAGAAATCTTCCCTACTTCTGACATCTTTATTTACACAGTATAGCACTAATGTAAGGGGTTTTCTATCCATTGCCTGATGGATGTTACCACTACTAAGTGTTAAATTCTGCATTTAGATGCAGAACTCAAGAGAACCTGTGAACATTCCTCCAGGGGCAGAATTCAGTTCTTAATTGGGAAAGTAAGGCAGGCATAAGAGAAATACATCAACGAGCATTATAATGGTCACAAATAAGTAAAGAAGTAAGTAGGGCTGTCAAGTGATTAAAAAAATTAATCGTGATTAATCATGCAATTAATTGCACTGTTAAACAATAATAGAATACCATTTTTGATTACAAATGTTTGCACTGTAAAAAGACAAAATAAATAGTATTTTTCAATTCACCTAATACAAATACTGTAATGCAATCTCTTTATCATGAAAGTTAAACTTACAAATATAGAATTATGTACAAAAATATTGCATTCAAGGATAAAACAATGTAAAATTTTAGAGCTTGCAAGTCCACTCAGTCCTACTCCTTGTTCAGCCAATCACTCAAATAAACAAGTTTGTTTACATTTGCAGGAGATAATGCTGCCCGTTTCTTGTTTACAATGTCACCTGAAAGTGAGAACAAGCACTATTATAGCTGGCACTATTATAGCCGGCATCACAAAATATTTATGTGCCAGATGTGCATGCTTGAACCACCATTCCAGGGGACATGCGTCTATGTTGATGACGGGTTCTGCTCAAAAACCATCCAAAGCAGTGCGGACCAGCGTATGTTCATTTTCATTATCTGAGTCAGATGCCACTGGCAGAAGGTTGATTTTCTTTTTTTGGAGGTTCGGGTTCTGTAGTTTCTGCATCTGAGTGTTGCTCTTGTAAGACTTCTGAAAGTATGCTCCTTACCTTGTCCCTCTCAGATTTTGGAAGGCACTTCAGATTCTTAAATCTTGGGTCGAGTGCTGTAGCTATCTTTACAAATCTCACATTGGTACCTTCTTTGCATTTTGTCAAATCTGCAGTGAAAGTGTTCTTAAAACAAACAACATGTGCTGGGTCATCATCCGAGACTGCCGTAACATGAAATATATGGCAGAATGCAGGTAAAACAAAGCAGGGGATGTACAATTCTCCCCCAAGGAGTTCAGTCACAAATTGAATTAACGCATTATTTTTTTAATGAGCATCATCAGCATGGAAGTGTGTCTTCTGGAATGGTGGCCAAAGCATGAAGGGGCATACGAATGTTTAGCATATCTGTCACATAAATACCTTGCAATGCTGGCTAAAAAAGTGCCATGCAAATGCCTGTTCTCACTTTCTGGTGACATTGTAAATAGGAAGAGGGCAGCATTATCCCCTGTAAATGTAAACAAGTTAGTTTGTCTTAGCAATTGTCTGAACAAGAAGTAGGACTGAGTGGACTTGTAGCCTCTGAAATTTTACATTATTTTGTTTTTGAGTGCAGTTATGTAACAAAAAAAATCTACATTTGTAAGTTGCACTTTCAGAACAAAGAGATTGCACTGCAGTACTTATATAAGGTGAATAGAAAAATACAATTTCTTTGGTTTATCATTTTTACAGTGCAAATATTTGTAATCAAAATATACACTTTGATTTCAGTTACAACACAGAATACAAGGTATATATGAAAATGTAGAAAAACATCCAAAATATTTAATACATTTCAATTGGTAGTCTCTTGTTTAACAGTGCGATTAAAGCTGCGATTAATCGCGATTAATTTTTTTGAGTTAATGGCTTGAGTTAACAGCCCTAGAAGTAAGTTAACAGTCTTGACTGGCAATTAACTGAATTAATTCATTTAAAGCCCAGTATAGGACATCTAACAGCACTCATTGAGAAAATTGCTGAAAATGAGGGGATTAATAGGGAACTAATAGATCTTCTAGATGACTAAATTCAAGACTGTGCAATATCTAAAAAATCTTGGAAGATAGCTGTAAGGCTAATGTATTATTTGATTAGAGGTTAATTTGTTAAAAAATAAATGATAAATATAATCTCTTCATCTGACCTTTCAAAGAACCTTAGTGACAGAGTTCTAGACCATTTGAAGCTTGTTTATCAAATTGAATTGAAAAGTACTTAAGCAAATGCCTACCTTTGAGGTAGTCACATGGGTGCTTACAAGTTAGGTACATGCCTGGGTATTATGCTAAATCAGGGCCATAATCATGAAGATGGATAGACATTCAAGAAAGAATTACAAAAAATGTATCTGGGACCATATAAATGCAATGCACTAGGGTCTCAGCATTGCTTAGAGATAGCAGTGAAAACCTATTTGACATTAGATGGTTGTCCCTCATAAACAGACATACTCGCCACCCCCATTTGAACATTCACTCAAATTAAAAGACCTGCTTTGTACAGTATATTCCAAATCTCTGAAATCTAGTGATTTTTAATAAATGCTTTAAGAAATAAGTAAAATGGCTCCTTAGACAGTAATGCTGTACTCATCATTCAAGAGCTTTATTTACAAATTTACAAAACCAGTATTGTGTCCTAGTATTTCTGAGATATATTTTGCCCAAGATGTTCTATGACATCATTTTTTTTAGACTAAGATGCATCTATTCCATTCGTATGGTGATAGTGAAGAAGCAACTCAAGAAATCCAAGTGAATTTAATAGACTATTCCTTTTCTTCTACTGTTGCTATGACAACCCTATCAGCTAAAGGAAGAAAATACTAATGATGTCCCTTTAGGGACATCTTTTCCTTTGCATCCTCATTTTACAGATTGGCCAAACTTCCTTTTAAAATACTTTTATACAGTGAATCACTTAAAATGTATATTTAAGATGCCATGTGATTTATTATTAATTATGATCATATTTTTATTATGCTTTCCAAACATAAAGGAGAGCATGGTCCCTGTCCCAAAAATGTACAACCTGAAAAAAAGAAAATAAACAATGTGATAGAGGAACATAGTCAAGGTGGTAAAATAGGGAAGACAATAATTAGGCTGATTTCAGCTGAGGATCTGTCTCACAATATTTTAAAAGCAGTGGGTTCTTGGTTATTTTAGTAAGCTGAATTCATTATCGTATGTACCCATGATTTTGGCATGAATATCTGATTTGTGTCTAATGGACATCATGGGTTTTCAGGAAGGATTTGAATACAGAGAGAGTAGTGGTTGAGGACTAGCTCAGGAAAGCATGTTCTAGTCCTTGGGAGTGGCACAAAAGAAAGAATGGAGGAAGAACAAGGGGACATGCTGGAAGTACAACAAGAGAGAAGGGTGGATGAGTGCAAAAGAGTTGTAAAGAGCCTTGAAGTTGCGGAAAAGAACATTGACTTTGATGTGGTATAGGAGCAGGAACCAGAAAAGGGATTCAAATATGAAAGTGAGTCAATAGTCAGCAAAGGAAGATGATCATGACAGTTGTTTTGAATAGACTGGAGGGAAGCATTATGTGGGTCACTGAAGCGAGACGTGGAAAATGCAATAAAGATAATGAGAACATAGATAAGAATGTGAGCTACAGGGAAAGAGAATGAAGGATTGATGTTGGAAATGACTTGAAGGAAGAAGTAGCAGGATTTAGATGTAGTTTGGATGTGTGGGACCAGGGCAAGGAAATAATTCTAGGATTATGTGGTATTGGGCCTGGGTGACAGAGAAGAATGTGATGATATGACAGAGAATGAGGAGAGTGGAGAGAGTCTAGGAAGGCACGTGTAATAGGTAAGCTTGTAACAATGAATAAGGGCTCTCTTAAATCTTCAGACAGTACAAAAGCAGGTATTTTAAAACTAAGAATATCTTTTAACAGATCTCAGGATGATATTTGCTGCTGAGAAAAAACTGCATTAAAAAACTAAGTGCTTGAATAGGTTTATATTTATGCTATGAATTGAATTAATCAATAAATTGTATCATTTCCCAAACAAATACTCATGTAAATCAGTGGGCAAGATGATGATCCACATCAGCTGCTGTCTTATTTGCATGACAATACAGTTTTTGAGTTTGGAATTTGTAACACATGTAAGACAGCACAATATGTGGGTAACTGGGCAGCTAATTGAATGTCTGGAAGGATAATGCAGCTTTCAGGGAATGATCAGGATTAATAAGTAAGACCAAGGAAGGATAAAACAAACCTATAGGGGTGAAGTAAGTTTTGAGGTCACACTTTATACTAAGGATACATTTATAAATATTTTAAAGGGTTAATCAATGAATCAATCAATACATATTTTAATAAATAGTTAATAAATTGCTGGATTGTTGACCAATAAATCAATAGATTGCTTACAACCATCTAAAGCATCTTCTATTGGTGTGCTTATAACACATAACACTCATGTTTATAACATCTGTTAATAATTTATTAACTCCTTATACACTATTCATAAATGTATACTTAATAATAAATGTGACCTAGTTGAGGTTACATTTTTGTTGTTATTTTCTATTTCCTTTTCCCACCCCAACACTATTTTAATTTTCTGAAAAAATCTGCTGAAAATTCCCAGTGAAAATACCCAATAAGGTTTTATGAAAAGAAATACACAGCATGTACTCCATGATTCAGTTCGTTAGTGTATTTACTCCAGAAACATAAACAGACACATGCACATTGTCTGAAATACAATACTGGCAACGTTGTAAATAAAACATAAAAGCAGAAAAATTGAACTGATAAACTTCTATCAACGTATTTGATTTTTAAGCACCTTGCTGATTACAAAGATTCTATTAAGCAAATCCAAATTTGCTCAAAATGGATCTGATTGATCCTGAGGTGTATGGAAAGGGGTCTAGGTCTTCTAAAAATGGACAGAATTCTGAAGTCAACTGACATGTCTTTTTAGATTTTACTTCCAAAATTTGCCACCATTTTGATTCAGTGACCATAACATAATTTGTAAACACAGATTTGGGGTAGAAACCTGGATCTTTGGTTTTAGATTCTAGAAGGGAAAGAAGGAACAGAGACCACGTTCCTCAGCCATGCTTCAGTCTCTTTTCTCTGTTCTGAGTTCAATGTATGACTTTTAAATTTGGGATGAGTCATACTGGCTAGGTGATGGATTGATTCTCTGAATATTTTTTTATTTTGTCCTTTTGTGGTTCCAGCTTTGTTTCTAAATTAGTTCACGTGCCTCTGAGACTACGCCAGTAGTGTCACTGACTGTAGTTTGCCAAGTCCCTCCAAAACCTTTTTCAAATGTAAGTGTACTGCTTCTCTGTAGTGTTCCTTGTTGTGCAAAAGAAGTTCTATGCTCCATGCAAATTTTAACGTACTTATTGCAGCTGTATGCAATATAGAGACACAGTCAACCAAACCTGAGCCTAATATTTTTTTTCTGAAGTTCCACAATGTGCTTTAAGGATTGAATGACTTTCCTTCTCATTAAGATTAAATGGGGTGTTGAATACTCTTATGCCAAAAGTTTATGGAGGGTGCACCTGAGCAATTCTGTCATTTTCTTGCTTTTCCTTTTTGTCTAAGACCTCTGTCATACTTTTTTCTGTATTTTGGATGGTATCTTCAGCAACTTGGACACAACAGTCTCCTGTTTTATGAATATTCCCGTGGCCTGCCTTTTCCCTATGAGTGGACTCGGGGGTGGGGGGGTTGCTGGTGGGGGATCTTCTTGCAGATAATATTGGCTAGATGTTTATTAGTTATTTGTTTACTTATTATGCAGATATCTCTGTCAATGCATATGTCAAAGAACAGAGTCCTTGCCCCAGAAATCTTGCAGTCTAAAGGCATGAATATGTAATAGACAAAACAATTTGCACTGATACCACATAACTAAACAAAAAGAGGGATATGGTCACATAATAGGAATGGCTTTTGGAAGAAGTAGGTTTTGAGAGGGATTTGAAGGAGGAGAGAGAAGGGATTTAATATATGGGGAATAGGAAGCTTTTTCAAGTATGTTTCAATTGTTCAAGGGGAACAGCTGGTCTGAATAGAACTTCCAAAGTTTAAAGGATGCTATCAAGTAATCTTAAGATATTTTAAATGTACTTTTCCTTATCTATAATAGTCACTTTAAAGTATGAAAATCAGACTGTTTCGCTCCCTATTTTGTTTTTGTTTTTTCTGTTTGGTAAGCATTTTTTTCCCCTCTGTCATTTGAGCTGGACCTAAATTGACATGGCCATTTTTGTTTAGCATTATCTTGGGTTTCTCTAAGTTGTTGTCCTGCCATAAAACCTTTCTATGTGCAACATCATCAGTTAGCACCAGTGAAGTTCTATATTTTTGATTTAGGTGGCTGTTGGGGTGCTGCCAACAAGGGGAGCATGAAAGATTTCAGTTTATGAAACTCTCATTTTTAATGACTGTGCATTGTGTAGGTTTTTTTAAAACCTGAGAATAAAGAAAACTTTTCCTTTCAGTTTATTATAACTATTTTACGAGAATACGTCTTTCAGAATATAATAGCCAGAGGTGTAATGTACAAAAGGTCACCTTAGTGCACATGATATGGATCTGCAAAGCAATGGCCCATGTATTGATGCTGTTTTAAGAAGGGGTGAGCCCATATGATGAACATGAACAATGAAAGAAATAGGGTCATTCAAGAAATAGGGTCATTCTTATCACTCCCTGTATGAATTCATTGCAAGCATTGATTCACTTGAGGAAGAGAGAAAATATAATGGCAGCAAAGTCTATTCCTATGACTGGAAAAAAAGAACCTCATGTATAACATTTTGACTTAATGTGCTATTGCATATAAGTAAATGTGAGAAGGTTTCCCTTGTGGAGAATGACAAAATTATTACAACTCACTTGGAGCCATTCTTACATTTGGAAAGTGAATCAAGGTCATGTCAGGTAATAGTGGGTAATGTCTGCTCTGGTTCTGCATGTGACTGAGTTGTGTCTGGAATTAGTGGTGAGCAGCATTTTCTCTACCTCATGCATTTTGTTTGTTTTGTTTTCTAAATTGCCTTAATCAATAACAAAATACCCATAATTCAGACTGCTTTAAACAAGTGCAGTAAGTACAAATCTGATATTAATATACCTTACCATTACTTCCATGTAGCTCATCTTCTGCTGATATAAAGGGAAACGGAAAGTAATTTTGTGTGACTGTGTATTTAAAAAGTGGTCAACATTTGCTAAATTATTATTGATATACAATAATATATTTGATGAAAATAAGAATGAAAGAAATGTAGTGCATGGTGGAGTATATTAGAGGGGTTTGTACTAGAATCAGAAACTTTATTATTATTAGTTTAAAATATAAATTTTATCAGCTCAATATAAAGGATGGAGCTTAACTGCTAAATTTTTATGTGTTGTATATCTTTGGCTGTATAAATTCCTGGAAGTGTTAGCTTGTCTCTCTTGACCTTGAGAGTCTGTTTTGTATTCTCCACCCATTAAAGCATCCATACATGCATTTTCATTTTAAGTCACACAGTTTCCAAACATATTCTGCTTATGCTTCCCAAGCACAGAAAAGTCAGTGAGTTGTAATTTTAATTGGAACTGGTTAAAAGGGGAGCTTTCCTAATCTACCCAGACACAATTAGGACAAGTCAGCAAGAGGAATTGTCCTCTCCTGCAAGAACAGCATGTGGAGTCTATTCATAGATTTTGTCAGAAATGGATGGTCGACTCCTGCTTTTGGTGTTCTGTGAACCACTAAAGAGTTACACTTCTTCTGTTGTCAGAACTGTATTGTTACTAGAAAAATAATTTCTTATTCATAAATCCAATATGTTTACCTTTCTTTGTTCATATGTTGTTGTTCTACAAATCTAATAGGCCCCTTAGCCCTCCTACTAAAATAAAACATTATAAATAATTAAAATATAAATAGCCTTCCATTTATTCAAATAGTTCAGAGTGAAGTGCTTCCCTTGTGGTAAAAGGTTTTGTGGTTTGCTATTATTATTTCACTGCTGTGGAAGTAGAAGTCACAGTCAGCAGAATGAAGGACTGGCATTCCAGGGAAAATGTAGGACAGAAGAGACTGTAATAATTCATGGTACAAATTAGGGAAGGATGAATGAATTTGTGTCTGATTACAAAAACACGTGAGTCTCATCGGTTCAAAATTGGTCCACAAACTCAAAAATTTTCAGGCTGTATGTCTAAGTTTGAAAAAAATATACAATTATTTCCTCACTGACAACTTGTATTTTACTTATTGGTCTAAACGTTAATTACATACAGCGTTAAAATACATATGCCTACCCCTACTTTATTCCCTAAATGGTTCGTCTTTCCTCAGTTATATTCTCACTACAAAGACAGTCCTCCCATTTCATTAGCTGTTCCACTTCCACAACAGTGAAAGAATAATATGAGTGGTCACCTTAATGTGTGTAACACTGAGCTCTTTGGAAATGATCACATGGCTTCGCATTGTGGACAATTACACTACCTGTGCCACTTGTACATTTCTCTGTTTGCTGTTCTGCTGTGTTGTGGCCTGATCTGAAACCCTGATCTGAAAAGTTGACAGAAAGTTGCCCATTGACTTCAGAGGGCTTTGGAACAGAACTGCTGCTAGCAGCTTTAGAGTCACTCACTTAATAAAGGCACCCCATTGATCCTGGATGTGTGTGTGTGATTATATTCCTCTGTCCCTTCCTAAGGCAAACTATACATGTTGTCTGCCACTGTGGATTTCGTCTGCCGAGTGCTGCCCAGACAGATCATAAATTTTCTGTATCAAATAAGGGCCACTTTTATAACTTCAGAGGGTGTGACTGTGTTCCTCTACCTCTCCCTAAAACAATACATGAGCTGTGCTACCTGTCAATCTGTGTGGCCAGCTGCTGCTCTGCCCTCTGTTTGCTGTTAGTAAGCTATGCTCAGTTTGACAAGGGCATGCACTGTTTTTTTCAGACGGCTGGGGAGGAGGAAGGATATTCTGTTATCCAAAAGACCACATTCTCTGTTCCTGACATCCCTCTCTTAGCTACTGAGCTGTTAAACAGCTACTGCTAAGTCACTCGGGTAGAAAGGGCTACTAGCACTGTTTTTTAGGGAGGAGGAAAGTGCCGTCACAAATACACTGACACATGCTGCATTACTTTGCTGTGTTTGCTCAATGTGGAGAATGATGAAGCAGAAGTGATAAAAAGCAGCAGCTCCTGCTATCGACCTGTATTTTGGGCCAAGCAAATTCAGTAAGTGTCTGACGGTGGAGATGGGTCTGACAGGATAATTGCTGTTAAAATCTCTATAGCCAACATAAAGCCCAGTACCTCATTAGAAAAAATAAACCAGTTCTGTGGTAGATAGGAGGCACCAAGCACCAAGCTGGCCAGACATGCAGCTACTCATGCTGTTGTAGATAAAAAAGGCATGCTACTACATGTGGAAATGCTGGAAAGGAAGACAGTATAGGGCAGGCATCTGCTTTTACTGATGACGAGTTTTCTGAGGATGACATCAGCAAGCATTGTTGCTGAATCGGTTTCTCAAAGTCAGAAAAGTTACAGGGAAAAAAAGTAACACCTGCTATTGTACTTGCTAAAAACAAAATTGGTAGCTGCTATGATTGGTTGACTTGGATTCTGCTAATGTTGGGCAAAGAGGAATCTTAATTAATTAGCAATTCATACTATCAGCGCTTCTCACATGAGTGTGGGGGTAGAGTTACCTATGGAGGAAACAAGTGTACTCTTTTGCCCAGATTCTGGGTTACTCCTAGTTGTTCTTAACACACATTGGGAAAGAGGTGGCGTTAAGTACCCCAGTCATGTGACCTGTTGGTCAATGCCAGTCCCTGGTGTAAACAGCCTCTACTTTGCCCCACATGCCAAGAGCACCTTCAGGCCAGGATTCGGCCCATGAGCTATACAAATGACAAATTAGCAATAAACATCTTGGTGCAGATAAAACAATTAGGGCATCTCTGATAGCTGCCGTAGACCTTTTCCATGAAGAAACATGTAGAAAAACTCTGGGTCAGAAAAATGCATTATTGTAAGAAAACATGCACCAGCATTGTCATGACTGGCAACAATAAATAACCCCCCTGCTGCCAGTTTAGTTTTACAGTGGAGTGGGTGACACCCATAGCCCTGATTGTTTAATTTTGTGTCTATTCTGTGTGATGCAGCTGTAACCAGGTGGCTGGGTTCTTCTGTTGACCCACCCTGCTGGTAAGTTTCTGGATCACTACAGGGAGCTGCAAACTGAGCCTTGCTGCTGCTTCACTGGGGCAAGTGAAGCTTGTTGATTATGCTGGGTATAATGGAGGTGCTTTGCTTCGTCTGCCCAGAAGAATCTAATATTCCTGTGGGAGGAACCATAGAAATAATTAAACCTTAAGGAGAAAGCCTGGACCAGAGTGAGTTTTTCAGTTAGCTTGTCAATAAGACCAAGACTAAAGGAATGAGCCACATGTGGGCCGTTTCTTGTTGAAGTGGGGTAAACCACCTGCCCATAGGTACACTATCATAGTTAGATTAGACTCATAGACTCATAGACTTTAAGGTCAGAAGGGACCATTATGATCATCTAGTCTGACCTCCTGCACAATGCAGGCCACAGAATCTCACCCACCCACTCCCATAACAAACCTCTAACCTATGCCTGAGTTATTGAAGTCCTCAAATCATGGTTTAAAGACCTCAAGGTGCAGAGAATCCTCCAGCAAGTGACCCATGCCCCACGCTGCAGAGGAAGGTGAAAAACCTCCAGGTCCTCTGCCAATCTGCCCTGGAGGAAAATTCCTTCCCGATTGTAAGCCTTTTGGGGCAGGCACTGTCTTTTTGTTCTGTGTTTGTAAAGCATTTAGCACAGTGGGGCCCTGGTCCATAACTAGGGCCCATAGGCAACATAATAATAACAGCAGCAATAACATACAATACACGCACATAGCTACCCTGTCTCTGAGGGTAAGTCTACACTGCAATTAGATTCCTGTGGCTGGCTCGTACTGGCTGACATGGGCTTGTGGGGCTTGCACTAAGAAGCTGTTTAATTATGGAATAGACATTGGGGCTCCAGCTGCAGCCCGAACTCTGGAACCTTCCCATGTCACAGAGTTCTAGGGCCCGGGCTCCAGCCCTAGCCTGAACATCTATTCCACAGTTAAAGAGCCCATGACCTGCGAGCCCAAGGCAGCTGTTACAGGTCAGCTGTGGGTTTTTAATTACAGTTTAGAAATACCGTAAGAGCTCCGGTCAGGATTTTATTGGCTGGGAGAGGAGAACAGGCAGTAGAAAAGGCTTATTGCTATGGAGGTCCTTCATTGTTTACATAGCACACACTTCCCTTTGGTTCAAAACATTGGCTTTTTAACTGAATGGTCATGAGAAGAAACATAGGTTTTATTTATTGGGGGAGATGGTGAAATTTTACAAAACTTGAACTTGGCTTGTGAATTGCAAAACATTTTAAAAGTTTATGAAGTCCACTGCTTTTGGCCATCCCTTGATGAAATAGGAGCATGTAAGTCACTGCAGTCAAATAACACATCTCTGTAAGTGTGGGTACAGACAAATGCCCCATTAGGGTCCTCTACTAGGATTTAATCCATTTGCATCTTTGCTTTGGATAGAATTTCCTATTTGGGTACAAATTGACTAAACTGCGGCTTTTGTGCAGATCATAATCATTTCATTGTTGTCTTGTCCTCCCCTGTCTGTCTGCTACAGGTTGTCTCTCACCTTATATTTAGACTGTAAGATCTTTTGGAAGGGAGTGTCTTTTTTGTGTGTGTTTGAACAGCACCAACCACAATTGGGCTGGAGTTTCTCGTTGCTGCCACAATTCAAATAAGTTATTCTTTATTTAACAGAATAATTATGTGGAGCACCCATCAGACGGCATACATCTGTTTGAGTCACAACAAATGAAATAGACTGTTTGGCCAATTCTTAGGCATAACACAGGGCCACTTCTAAGAGAAAATGTAATTTTAAATTTTATTCATCCCTTGTCACATCTCTTCTTTGAAGAAAACAGTTGCTGTTGTATAGAGGGATTTTTTTATGCACATCAATAGCTCACCAAACATCAAACATTTAGGGTCTGACCCCAAACTACTTATCCAGACAAAACTTCCAAGCAGACAATGAATTCATTGGGAGTTTTGCATATATAAGGAGTATGGTACTGCAGTGGTACTAGTGGCAGAAAAACGAGGAACATTAAAGAAAAATCATGTAGCCTTATTTCCAGTTATTCATCATGCGTTACTTGTATCAAGAAAGCATGCTGTGGGGAGTATACTATGTACTTTACTTGTAGCATGAAAGAACATCAAAACAAAGGCAAAAAGAGACATAGCTTGATGAAGTGTTTTGTGCTAAAAGATGCTGACTGATAAAATGAATGCCACAGAGTTTACACATACAGATCCAGGGCCCCCCAGGGGGGGCAAGCGGGGCAATTTGCCCCAGGCCCCGGGCCCCGCAGGGGCCCCCACGAGAATATAGTATTCTATAATATTGCAACTTTATTATGGAAGGGGCCCCAGACCCCCTGAATCCTCTGAGCGGCCTTGTACAGCTCTAAGTTACCGTATATAGGCTTGGCAAAATTTGATGGTTATTTTTTTAGAATTTCAATGGATAATATTGATTATATTTTAAAACATTTTTTCAATGTTTATCAATTTAAATTTTCACAGTTCAAAATTATGCAGGGATCAACATCACATATCAAAATATATAAACTAAATATTCTTTAATCAAACTCTAATAAGTTTTCAAGCAGTATTTTTCTTTGCTTATCAGTAAGCTTTGATTATTATCGAAGGATATATTTTTGTCCGTTTATATGTGTATGGTGATACCGACCCTTACCAACATCTACTAATACAAATCTAATCCTTCCAAGACTAGCCATATAGTATGTAACTTGAATTAAAGAGGGAATTTTGCCATTGACATCAACGGAAGAAGGATTGGACCCTAAATGAAGCTTTGTTGATTAACACCAGCTGAAGATATGGCTCTGTAGCTTTAATTATATAAAATCAGAGAAACAGACAAAACCTGATCATGCAAAGGTCCTTTGGCCCCCTACCAGACAACATGTTCATTGCAGGTATCCGGTATTAAAATGAAGTATGTGAACTTCGCTGTAATAGATGCAGAGAGGAGGCATGTTATGTAACCAGATCTTGCTGTGTAGGGCACTCTAGAGGTAATATCGTGGGAAGAGCATCTCAGAAGCTTGTGAAGAGGTTGCAAGTGAAGCAATTACAGCATTCATTTCCCCCATTTGTTGTCTGAGTAATAGCAGAAATGTTGTTAGTGAACAACATTTAATTAAACTGTTATCAACTTAACTTCAGAGTATTTCGTAATCTTACCCTTGGCAATGCTTCTTTATTAGGAAAAGGCTTAAGCAACTGTACAATGTAATGAAAAGCCAGGGAGAGATTTTTGCACATAGTGAAGATGCTAATCCATCCGAGACCAACCTGTGAAACTTTCATTATTCAGGGATGTAATAAAAATTTGAAAGTTATCTGGAACCTTTACGCTCCTTCCAATTTATCTATTCTGTTCGTGTGAACTTAAAATAGCATCTAGGAAAAGTATAGATATACACATAGTTAGGGTCAGCATGTATTAAATAGAAGGGCTTTTTTCTTAATTGATTTTTAATCTTTATTAATATTTATTTGTATTGAGGGAGTACATAGGAGCACTATTCATGGTTCATGTTATAAGCATTGTGCAAATTACACAAAAAAGGAAGTCTGTGCTCAATAATCTTTCCTTAGGCTATTTGAAAGTTATTTTTATGTGGGGAGAAATGCTTATCTATTGGTCACAGCAGGAGTCAGGATGTACAAGTTCAATTTCTGACTAAGCCAATGACTGTACAGCTCTGTCCATTGCCATTGTAGACAAGGCCTATATGTATCTGCAGATTACTTAACTGCTCTGATCCTCAGTTTATCAGTGACTAAAATGTGTGCTATAATAATACTACCTGTCTTACAGAGGTTGTGCTAGGTCAGTCTAATGTGTGTGATGAGCTTTTGAGATTGTCAGATGAAAGGTGCAATATGAATACAACATATTATTATTCATTTATTTTATTGTTCTTGTTCGTTATCTTGAGTTTGGGATCAATTTGGAAAATATTTAAACCACCACAAGTGACCCTCCACCCTCCTGAGATGCCAAAATGAGAAACTATTCACAGTGGAATGTCTCATGTGATCATCCCTCTCCATTGCTGTGCACTTTGACCAGCAATGACATAATGTAAGTGGAAACATTATTGGTAATCAGCGTTAGGCTTCACAGCTAATGCCCTATTTATAGGAATGGGTCTATTCACTTCTCTCAACTCTTTTGTTTTGGGTTCTCTACTGGCTCAGGCAGTTATTACTACCATTGGTTCATATCTGGCTTATATTTTGAAGGTCCTCTTTGTAGCAACCAGGCACATTTTAGTTTAAAATGGAAGCTTAGATTCTGGGGCAAAAAATGGCAGCCTTCAGAAATTGATCCCTGACTTGAATGTTTCTTTTTCTGTCTTTCTGCTGAAATAAGAACAACCGTTCTGTGGTAAATTCAACAAAGCACTTGTGTGGCAGTTTAGTGTATTTCTTATAACTACTTGATGTTTATTCTAATGTTGCTTTTTTCCATCATGCGCTTGCAGTTTTCAGTCACTGAGGAGAATACGTTAGTTTGAATGTTCTGAAAGCATGTACTAAGCTTGGGTGTGATGATCATAATCAGAGCAGTCCTTACCCTGCCAGAAGTGAACACGGCATTAGTTACTAACACTAAGAAACAAAGATAAATAAAGCTGAGTGAAATAAGCTTTCTTGTCTTGAATTATTATGGAAAATATACCTGGGGCTCTTCTGCAAAAGACACAGAGGATGGAGCATATTTTTGCTCAGTTAAAAAGGAAAACCATTTGTTAGAGATGTATAGAACAATTGCAGTTAATACAAATAGATTTCTAGAATAAAATCAAATCACCCAATGGAAGCTGAAGCCAACTAATCTGCAAATGTAAAGCAGTTTATTATTTGCCCAGAAAAGAGATATTTGGTAAAGAATCTCAATATTGAAATTCCTTAATATTGGTTGTTTTTCCTTTCTCCTTCCAATCTTGACCCCTAACTATCTTGTGAATTGTCATGTTAAAAGTGACAGATGTGTTGTTTTGATAGGAACCTGCCTCACCCTAATTGTTATGACTTGTTGCTCAAGGCTGCTAGAGAAGAGTGCCTTAGAGGAGTCAGGGCCGGCTCTACCATTTTTGCCACCCCAAGCAAAAAAGAAAAAAAAAAGTCTCTCGGACTGCCGCCCGACCTGACGAAGCAAAAAAAAAAAAAAAAAAAAGCCGCCCCAAGAATGGACGGAATGCCGCCCCCTTAGCATGTGCTGCCCCAGGCACGTGCTTCCTCCACTGGTGCCTGGAGCTGGCCCTGAGAACAGCAATTATTTGTTTGCGTGTGTGTTTGCGTTTAGAGCACTTCTGAATGTGAAGTAGTTTGAAATGAGCATTTTGGAGAGCTCAGAGCTACCACCATTCACTTATTTCCCCCTCCCCACCCCAATTTTTATTTATTTATTTATTTATCATGCAAAGCCAAATTGCTGAAAACAAGGTGCCTGTGAAACTGCTATTTGGCTTTGACAAGGGTCAAGCCAGTGTCGGGCTGGTTTCATTGACCCATACTTGTGAGTGCACCATAGGGGAGTGTATTTGCTGGGACTAGGGAAATATTAACCCCAATGGCATTTCATTAGATTACATGGATATATACTTTCTAAAAATGCATTGCAGGTGCTGGAGTTTTCTATTGCTGAATAGAGCTACAAATACAGCTTCAGAGTTACAATTTACAGTCACACCCCACCTAGCGACTTAGCCAAGAATTGCAGCTTATTAATTGAAAATTCACATATCAGACACTTCAGTAGTGCTGAAGAGAAGTAAGTGAAAGCAAAGTTTGGCTCTCTATCCCCACTTCATTTATTGGTGGAAAAGCAAGTAAAGTAAACAAGGACATCTGGTACATATTTCAGTAGTTATATTTTTGTGTTGAGCTACAATCTCAAGAAAAATGCAGCACACAGAGATCTTTCATAATTCAGACAGCTACCTATGACATTGAGATAACATATTGTTACCCACCTTAAGAATACCTAATGAAAATGCCCCTTTTTTAGCTTATTAGAGATGAGTCCTAAAGCAAATTTTGAACTCTCAATGACACTCAGCAATAAAGAGACAGACTGCATCATAACAGAGAATCTGAGTCAATAAAAAATCTCCCATTGACTTCCCTGGTGCAGGACCAGGGCCAGAGAGCACATAGCATCATAGGATGAAGGAAATGTGGGGTTGGAAGGCTCCTCAAGAAATCATCAAATTCAGGCCTCTGTGCTGAGCCAGGACCAAGTAAACCTAAACCATCCCCCCATAAACATGGTTTCATATTATATCTATTTGATCTATCCTTATAGATTGTTTCTCGTAAAAAACAAAACAAAACACCCTTGGAGCGTTTCCCATTTCGGTGATAAAACCCTATTGTAATAAAATGTTCTGTTTTGTTCTACAGTCAGTGTTTTGCAATCAAAATCATTTATCAGGGAGAGAGAAAGAGGTTTTCTAAGGTGATGTGTAAAAGCTTCACAGTAAATCGACTAGCCGGTACATTGGGTTAATCTGCGATATTTCATGTATGGAAACTTTGATTCAGATTCAGGCAGAAGTGAATTTGGTGGTCTTCCGCCTAGGCCTTATTTACAGTGGTATTGTCATGTAGGGTACATGTGCTACATGCTGCATTCAAAAGCAGGCTGCATCCAAATTGTGGTATGTCACTACACACGGCAAGGAAAGGCTCCAACACTACCCTGCGTACTGTTCCCCACTACCAGAGCCTTTCCTCGCTGTAGGGAGCATCTGGAACCTTTCACTGCTGCAGAGAAAGGCTCCAGCAGCTCCCTCTGGTGTGGAAAGGCTCCAGCAGTTTCCACACTGTCTCCTCCCATCAGAGCCTTTTCCCACTGCCAGAGCTTTCCCCGGAGGCATGGAAAAGCTGTGGCAGCAGGACACTACATTGCTAAAAATAGCAGTGTAGATGTGGGAGGCACTGGTTGGGCTTGTAGAGAGTTTATAGAGTATATACCCGAAGGTTCTGATGTCTTTAATCACTTAAGGAGTGCCTCATCATCTATACTAGTATTTATACCTGTGCTAGGGGGGCCATGTGTTGTCTGTACTCTACACATTGTCATAAGCCCCTAGTCATCTGTTGGGCACTTCAGAAAACTGATATATATTTCTCAGTACTACTTGTTGGAGGGTAGACTATTGCACAGGAAAGGCTGTGTGCCTGCCTGTAGGGTTCAAGTCAGTGCTCTGATTCTCTTTATTTGTGAGTGTTATTGCCATCATAATCACTCACATTTTATTAAAATAGAAAAGAAAGCCCTAGAGTCATTCTAAGTTCCAGAGGCAAATGTGCAGGGACCAGGATAGAGGCTTGCTCTTGAGGCTGTAATTTTTAAATCTTTACCTACTGAGAGAGTGTGCTCTATTTGGCAGTATTAACACAAACATTAACATATTAATAATTCTCACAGCACCATGCTAGGGTATCCTCAGTCTATAAAATGAGGGAAATAGGTAGAAATATTTGTGACTTGCCCACCAGTAGAGAATGAATCATTATCCGAACCCAGATTACAGTTCAGAGATCCTGGCCTCATTGAAGTCAATGGGAATTTTGCCAATGACTCCAACAGCAATAGGGTTTCACTCCTTTTGGGTGAGTGTCCACCTGGAAACATTTGGTTGCAGGTTAGGGGCTTGGCTGAATGAAGCTCACATATTCTGCATACTGGAGAAGAGCTTCATTAAGAATCACTATTGTTTTCAGTATGATCATAGTGACAGAGTGTTGTGTTGTGAAGATCTGTATTTGCCCTCAGTTAAAAAGTCACGTCCATTACAGTCATGTCTGCTCACAGTCTGAGTTAAGTGGGAACAATATTGATGCTTAATGCCACAGTTTGCAATGATAGGATGCTGAAGACTCATTTGTTG
Source organism: Trachemys scripta elegans (assembly GCF_013100865.1). Taxonomy (NCBI): domain Eukaryota; kingdom Metazoa; phylum Chordata; order Testudines; family Emydidae; genus Trachemys; species Trachemys scripta. The sequence continues at coordinate 71,589,781 of NC_048304.1, forward strand.
AGGAGAAAAGCTAGGCTTTACTTTCAGTAGAAAGATAACAAACTTTACAATATCTTACTCTCTGATGGGTATGAAATGATAAATACTTCTTAGGGGAGGCCTACACTGCAATTAAGCACCCAGTGGCTGGCCCATGTCAGCTGACTCAGGCTCCCAGGGCTCAGGCTATGGGTCTGTAAAATGGTGGTGTAGATGCTAGCAGGCAGGGTCTCACAGGCAGGGCACCAGCCCAAGCCCGAATGTCTACCCCACAGTTTTACAGTCCCACAGTCCAAGCCACGTAAGCCTGAGTTAGCTGATAAGGGCCAGCCGCAGGAGTTTAATTGCGGTGTAGACATACTCTTAGACTATGTCTTCACATTTGCTTTGAGAAGTAAATTCTGCCTACTGAACCCTAGTAATTTCAGATGGAAAATTAATTATGTTAGACATCAGTGTTTTTTTATGTCTGCCAGTATTTTTAATTTTTGGCAGTAGATAAGTCTTTATTTTTAACCTAGTCTAGCTGACTTATAACTTCTGTGTCATGACCGTACCTTATTAAATTTGTGGGAAATTGGGTGATAAGTGTTATGTCTTATTAATTGCACAAAAATTACATATACCTTTTCATTTTTATATAGTCATTTAAAATACCATGGATCTGAAAAACAGTGTGTGTCATATCTGCAAATACTAATATGAAAAATACCTTTCTGTTTGGGGTTAATATATGTTAACTTCTGTAATATCATTACAGAACATTAGGCTTGAAATTTTCAAAATTTGAAAAATTTCCCAGCTCCATATTTGGTTAGGAAAAAAGGGGATATTTTGGGGTGAAAATTTAATCACATTTCTACTGATTATTTTAAATTTTAAAATGTAATTTAAAAATAAAAAATATTATTATTTGTATTGCCAATTCTACATACTGTAAATAGCAATTTTCATTGTAAGCATATTCAAATTATGGTCTATACTTTTGAGATGCCTTCTTTTATTGTGTATAATTGTGTAGTAATCAAGAAGCAACAAGTTTGAGGCCACTTAACTTAAAGAATTACCATAATACAGATTTTCTTTATCCTTGTAGATTTTGATTTTAAAGGCCTTTTCTACATTTAAAAAAATTGCCTCTCTAACTAAGCCAGAATTGTTAAAGTGGTCTAAACAAACAAAATTAGAGTAGACACAATTATACTACTGTAAAAGTGTTTAAGCCAGTATAGCTTATTCCAGAATTGCAAAGTGAACTAAGGTTTCAGAGTGGTAGCCATGTTAGTCTTTATCAGCAAAAAGAAGGAGGAGTACTTGTGGCACCTTAGAGACTAACAAATTTATACCAGTATAAAAATCTATGTACCATAACTGTGTTGGTAGAAAAATCAGATCCTTTGTGAGCATAGTTATACAGGTAAATCTTTTTAAGTGTAGACCGAAAGAGAGAGTCTGCTTTTCTTATATATGTTATAGCCTGACCCAAACCTGTTGAAATCAGTGGGACTTGCTCTATTGATTTTAATAGGCTTTGGATAGGACCCTTAGGCTGTGATTTACAAAGGAGCCTAAGGGAATTTGATACCTAAGTCCTAATGAAATGCATTGGCACCTAAATCTCTTAGCTTCAGAATTATGCCAAACATACTTTGTTAGTCTTTTAGTCATATATTTTCTTATAGTTGAAAGTACTGGTTCTGAGGCCTCAATTGTAGTTTACCATTTATATTACATCTAAGAATAAGGCTCTTTCCTTTGTTGAAAAATTTAGTATCGCTGTTGTTTGAACAGCACTAAAATCCATTGGTTTGCACTGCTTACATAAATGTCAGTTCTATTTTTAACTTTATCACTGTCCGATCCATCATACCTTCTAAATGTTGTCATTTTTATCAAACATATATTAATCATGAGAGTTAATGCTGATCCAATACGTTGGAAGCTATTGGAAAGCACAAATAGACTGCAAGGAGTGTGTGTTTTTCATTTATTATTTATCTGGCATTATTCCCCAATAATAAAGATACATATTTTAACATCTTTCTGCACTCAATTTAACAAATTTGGCGTTATTAGGATTGGTATCTATTATTTTACCACCAAATTGTTTATCACACTAACTAGAACTGAGAGAATAATTTGTAGGAAGTATTTTACATTTTTTTAAAAATCGGTGTTACTCTATGGACTGAGTATGAACAATTAGCAAAAAAAATTCAGTACATTCAAATGCAGGCATTAGAAATCTAAGTTATCTCGGTTAGATGTGATTGATCACATAAGTCATATGATTTCTGTTCCCTGATTTCATAAGTATAACTTTTGTAAGGTCCCATGCGACCCTGTGTAAGTAGAGGGAAGCCAGTGTTAGTAGAATGGATAGCTTTTCCACTGCATATACTCTACCATCTTCTCTTCCCCCTCTTCCTCTTCTGTTCCTCTTTGGGGGGGTGCATAGTCATAGAGACCAAGAAAGGGACATCCCAGGATTGGAAGGAGACAGGCCAGAATATCCCAGGGCAGGAATGTAAAGTCTCTCTCTCTGAAACCAAAACCCAAAGGGGCAAACCAGCTCACCTCAAAACAGTGCTGGGAAATATGCACCCCCCCTTCCTCTTCTTTTTGGGTGGGTGAGTAGGTGTGATAGGGGAACCAATAGAAACTGCTCCTGCAGGAACTGTGATTAAGGGAACAGTAGGAGCTGGTGGAGCGCAGTAGTCTTGATTATCAAAGCGGAACAAATCCCCCTTTAGATCTGGGGTTAAGGGAACAGAAATCCAACTTCTTCCACAGAGGGAGGAGAAGGATGGCAAACCAGATTCCTACTCATGATGGAAGCATCAATTCCTAGGAAACCCTGCAAGATATTACTCAGTTTCTTCTCCCTTAGGCAGGAATCACGTCTTGCAGAGAAAGGGACCCATAATAGGAAGAGGGCTTAAAGAAGACACTGAAGCTTTACATGTGCATCGAAAAAGATATCAGCATAAGGAAAGGCACCAGATATATTGGGGTTTAGGGAATTTTCAAAAATGTTAAACCTTTTTTTCCAGCCACACAGGCCTTACCTAAAGCATCAGTCCTCAAAGACACATGCCTGCCCTTCATGAAGCCATGCTAAATAATTTCATGATCACATGCGGTACCATTTGCCAAGGATGTGGTCACAGTTGTCTGTGGCTTGTTCTATTATTTTTAAGTTTGTCAAAGGGATTCTTCAAGGGTATTTCAGAAACCTGGTACCTGCAATGCTTCATCACTCATCCTATGAAAAATACCATTTCCAGTGTGAATACACCATGTACACACGAGTTTACAATTCACTAACATCAAGTACTTGCAAAAGCTGGAAATTCTCTTTCTGCAAGCATCCAAGCAAGTAAAGTTCACTTACTCTGATGTTTGAAGAGACAAAAGTGAATGAGTACGGATGAAGTTAATTCATTTCTCAGTTCAATCAAATACTTGGAGATAATTTTCAGTATTCGCCCAACTCTTTTCTTTTTAATTAAAAATAGCCTAATACATATTTACATCCAACTTTGAAAGTGTATCTGCATTAAAATAAAATAGTAGAAGTTAGGTGGGGTTCCTAATAAAAATAGAGCACAAGAATTTTTGAATTAAACAAAATAAAGTGGCCTTACAATCAGGGCCAGCCCTATACCAAATGGCACCCCAGGCGAGGAGCGTCTTTGGTGCCTCCGCTCCATTGGTTAAACTTTTGAATACCTTATTTTTATTGCATTTGTAGCCCATTTCACAACTTTGATGCACGACTTACATGCGTGATTTATCCCTGTCATATAAGACAATAAATTTGCACGCTAGGCTCTGTAAATCTGTACTTATCCATGCTATATATAAGCAAATAAAAAATTAGTTTCCACTAAGCTTATATAAACTTTTTAATTTTAAGAATAACTGAAATATACTAACATCAAGAAATTGAACTGTACGCCAACATTGGGTGGACGAATATTAAGTGTTACAGTAGGTGACAGCCTTAGAATGTTAACCCTTCCACTATTCAAGTCTTAAAAGACAAGTACACTTTCACAATTACACAATAAAACAAGGTTCACAATATCACAGCTGGGCTCTCACTTCACTTTGTTTTTATATCTCACTGGCTGACGGGTAATGCCCCACCTCTTATATATCCGCAAGGGCATGGCTGAGCCTGACAACATTCTAAGGGTTCAAGGAAAATGTAGTTCTCAGAAAGTTTAGAAGGTTCCACGAGATTCCACAAAGGTCCAGAACATTCTAGGAGGTTAGTGAAAAAGGAATCCACATATGGAAATCATGAACTATTTTACTTCAGACATTCGATTTTCCCTTCTGTGGCTAACAACAAAAACAGCACAGTGAGCACAGCGCCCCCTAAGCCTGTCACCACAGGCAGTCAGCTGTGTCGCCTGCCCCTAAATCCGGCTCTGCTTGCAGTCATGAAATAGACGTATGGGAAATGGCCGGAGTTATATAAAGGAAGTCAGACTAACTGATCACAGTGATCCCTTCTGGATTAATAACATATGAATCTATAAAATATGCCTATGTGTTCATGCATGTATTTTATTACATTTCTCAGTGAGGTGTACTTATTTGGTTTCTTACTTTTTTGTATTTTAATGTTAAAAATATTACAATACAAAATATCAACCATCTAAAGGAAAGCCATCCAATATATTCCAAGTGATTAACACCTTGCATTGTATGGGAAAGCAAATAAACTAGTAATCTACAGCTCCCAATTAGCTTATTTGTTCCTCATTAGTGGTAATTATTGTTCATTAGTAAAATAAGATGTAATCAATGTTTAACGTGAAAAAACTAGAGTGTCTAGTGTGTTGTTAATCTAAAATTTTATTCCCTTGACAACTAATTTAAACAGATTCTTCCACCCAGCAAAGTCTCTATGCCTGACAGCGCGTATTATAGTTAAAATGCAAAACAGTTTTCTTTATACCCTGTGTTATTTCATATGCTCATAACTTTATGAAACATTCACTTTCAGGGCAGAAGTTGTCATGTTTGTTCTCTGGAGACTAATCCTTTTGGAATGCTTAAGGACCAGTAGTGGTCCATAGAGCACAGTTTGGGAGCTTCAGTTTTAAAAATATTATGGCCATTTAAAACTGCTCACAGGTTTAGAATTTTATAGAGATCCCCAGCAAAGATGGTTTAATAAGGCACAGTAGCGTGAGGAGGTCAAATTTATTAAGATGGAATTTATTCAGATTTTTTTCCCCCATTCCTTCATCATAGCTTCTATGAAGACCTGGCCAGCAGAGCTGTTGCTGGCAGTGGGCTATTTGATTAAGAGGAATTGTTTTTCCCTAGTTTCACAGCTGAATATGTTTCACTATCAGAAGCTTTCATTTCATTCTGTTTTACAGGAAAGATTGATCATATTTGGTTCAGACTGTTAAGGATGCATCTATTGAAGACCTTCCATAGCATTTGAGAATGGGGTATTGCTGAAACATCTTTGGATTCTTTCAATGGTAGAAAGAGTTACTCTAAGATGGTATTGTTTATTTCTTTTGAAGAGATCTCACAGGATGATGGGGGCTTGTTGCTTTTTTGCCTTGAAGATTCTTCGTGTGTGGCTGGTTTGGAAGCAGCATTTTTCACTGGGGACAGTAGTGCTGGAACAGTTTTTATAGTGGGGGGTGCTGAAGGCAGAAACGAAGTATTTGGGTTGTTGTTACTACCTCAAGCTAGGGGACGCGGCAGCGCCCTTAGTTCCAGCACATATGATTGGGGATATTGCTTTTATCTTTGAGTAACACTCTTGCCCATTAGAGAGTAGAGCAAGCAATCTGAAAAGTCATTAAGCAATGTCAAATCAGAAAACCCCTGATTTTAGAATGCCCATGATTTTCTAAGGGCCCTTATTATGAAAGAATGATGTAACTTTATTTCAGAACAATGAGAAGTACTGAGAGAAGTATTCAGAATACTGTGCTAAACATAAAAACAATCCTAAAAGATTTGGAAATGAGTTCCTGCATTGGAATATGCCATGGCTGATCTTTACAAAACTGCATTAGGAGTTATATTTCAAATACATTTTCAGATAGGGAGGTTAACAGAGTATTACAGAATCATAGAAATCAGATTTGTCAGTTAAAGAAAGATACCTGGGTGCAAATATGAAATGAATTTGTTAATACAACTCTATAGTGGGATTTTCAAAAGAGCCTAGTAGCCTAGATGCCTTACCTGCTTAACTTCCTTTGAAATCACTGGGATTTGAGCACCTAACTTGCGTAGACATTTCTGAAATTCTCACTACTAGCTCCTATTTTGGCTATCTCTGTGTTCTGGCATGTGTTCTGGACAGTGGGTGGCTGCAATTGTAATATGTGGTGGGTTGCTCTGTTATCTTGATTGCACAGTCTGAAAACTAGGCGGTTAGCTGTTTGTTTAATTTGAGCAACCGAAAATCTGTACTGTTTGTCCTAAAACTTTCTAAAGTGATTGTGTTTTAGGTTATAGGGAGCTACAAGGGACAAACATTTGATAAATGGAAATAAATAAGTACTATATTCTCAGCAGTGGCATTTTTTCAGTGCTGTTTACTCAGTGGGATGTTACTGATCAGATCAACAAGAGCCAAGTGAAAACAATGCTGTAATGGTCTGAGTAACCAGCCAAAAAGAATCTATAAAGATAGAAGATAAACAATTTCGTTGTATCTGATTCTGCCACTCATTTTTATACAGGTTATAAAAGTGAACCCCAAATAGCTGTGTTGTCTGATTTTAATTTTATGTATTTATTTTGTTTTACAACAAAAAGGAAAAGAGTGCCTGTCTATCCCTATTAGCATTATTTACAAGCTAACTATTCTATTCAGTTTTATGCACTTCTACACTTCAACATAGTAGTTGAGTGCCTTAGAGAGGAACATTAAGTGATATGACTAGCACCTCTTACATACTGTTCTTTCTCTTTTTCTCTCTCTCAGGATAAATTGTATTAGGGTTTTTGTATTTTTTAAAATAATTGAATATATGTACATTGTAGTACAGGGGCGGGCAAACTTTTTGGCCTGAGGGCTGCATCGGGTTTTGGAAATTGTATGGTGGGCCAGTTAGGGGAAGCTGTGCCCGGCTCCCACCCGCTATTTGACCCCCCTCTGCTTCGCACCTCCTGACGCCCCCCCCCCCCCCCCCCGGACTCCTGCCCCATCCAACCCTCCTGTTCCCTGACGGCTCCCCTGCAACCCCTGCCCCATCCACCCCTCCCCCCACTCCCTGTCCCCTGACCGCCACCAGAAACCCAACCCCCCACCCCACCCCGACAGGCAGCCGCGCCGCCCGGCTGGAGCCCGCCACACCTCCCTGCAGCACAGAGCACCTGGTCAGGCTGGGCCCTGCAGCTGTGCTGCCCCAGGAGCTCGCAGCCCTGCCTCCCAGAGCATTGCGCCAGCGGCGGAGCGAGCTGAGGCTTCAGGGGAGTAGAAACAGCAGGGGAGGGACCAGGGGCTAGCCTCCTGGGGCAGGAGCTGAGGGGCCGGGCAGGAGGGACCCATGGGCCGGATGTGGCCCGCGGGCTGTAGTTTGCCCACCTCTGCTGTAGTATGTGCTTCTGTTAGCAAAAGCAAAGTGAAGTACTCCTTGTATTTGCAGGGGAAGGCAGTACTGGTTTTTGTGGGAGTTCATTCCCAACTCTTGGACTGGCCTTTAAGAAATCTGTCTCCTGCACAGACATGCTTTACCCTTACTGTGGATAGTTCCATTGTGCCTGAGGAGCAAAGTTGTCATCTGTAGTCTTCATTCCTGAGCATTAGATATTATTATAGGTATCTTAGGCCAAAACCATTGAGAACTTTGAAAATCAGGACCAAAACCTTGAATTCAACATGGTGTTCTCTGGGAAAGAATAGTAAGGAGTAGAGGACAGGTTTGATGTGCTTTTGGTAGCCCATGCTTTGAGGAGACCAATTGCAGTGTTCAATATGACTGCAGTTTCCTGAGGGCTGATTTTTACGGCCATGTGTAAGTAGCATTGATATAGTCTAGTCAGAAAGTAACAAAAGTATATATAATTGAGGCCAGATCTTCATCCACAAGGATAGAACCAGTATCCTAGCCAACTGGAGATGGTAAAAGTGTTACTTACATATATGTCTGTATGAGTGCTTAGCGTCAGTGAAGTATTCAGTAGCATTTCTAAAATGCAGACTGAACTAGCCAGTTATGGTATATCTTCAACCAACGGAGAGTGCAAGATGGCTGAAAACTCACAATGCTTTTCTTGGCCAGTCAGTATAACCCCATCTAGCTCTGGTTCAGCTTCATCGAGCTCAGCTTCAACTGTGAGCAGAATTCATCAAAACCCTTGGCCGGCTTCGTAATAATGGTTTTGTTATAGGTTGTGAAGGATTAGCATCATTACAGTATATAACACTCCTTACCCGAAAAACCAGCCCTTACTTGGATCCCTCCCTCCTTAAAAGCCTTGATAAAGAGATGATCTCTGTAGTATTCCCTAAAGATCAACAGACTCAGACAATTTCAAATTGTGCTGAAGTGTGGTGTTAGTTCCAAAGTTGAGGTTCCCTCATGGATGGGGTGACCAGATGTCCCGATTTTATAGGGACAGTCCCGATATTTGGGGCTTTGTCTTATATAGGTGCCAATTACCCCCCCACCCCATCCCAATTTTTCACCCTTGCTATCTGGTCACTCTACTCATGGAGAATGTAACACCCACTCAATAGCCTTCCCTTGAAAGCCACTTATACCACTGGTGCAATTAGATCAATGTTAAATTGATTTAAGCCATGTTTACACTACCACTTATATCGGCAAAATTTATGTCGTTCAGGGATGTGAAAAAACACACCCCTGAGCGACCATAAGTTTAGCCTGCATAAGTGGTAGTGTGCACAGTGCTATATTGTGGGAGAGCTTCTCACACCCACACACTTCTGGGAGTGGTTTAATTATGTCGACTGAAGAGCTCTCTCCTGTTGGCATAGAGTGGCTACAGGAGAGATCTTACAGTGGCGCAGCTGCATTGGTACAGCTGTGCCGCTGTAAGGTCTCTGGTGTAGACCTAGCCTAAGGCTAAGGCTAGGTCTACACTATGGGGGGAGGGGATGGGTCGAATCAATGAGAAAGTCTTCCCTACATCTTTTCTCAGTGTAGATGTTAAACGGGAATATGGTCATTGTTGTTTGACTTCCCATGAATTATAAACTATAATCAATAGAGTGTTGCAATGATAAAGTATTAAATATGTGGCCACAAAGGAATATCACTTATTTCCTGGTGGTTTACCAGCCAATAGTCAGATCATATAAGCCAATGGTTTAGATTTGCAATTTACACTATATATTTTACGCTAAGTGAGAACTGCCAAAATTTTGAACAATGATCAAGAAATAGGAAACAATATAGAAGCTCTAATCGGGATGATGATATTTTTGCTAAGGCAATGTGATGCGTTTTTCTTCTGAAACGTATGTTATTTATTATTTTGATTCTGGGTAGCAGGAAAAAAGCCTACCTTATGATTTCTGAAAATCAACACTTTTTGTGGTGTCTTGGTTCATATTTAAAGACTCAAAAATGTTTATAAAATGACAACTATTGACATTAGTTCATTAAGTAGGCAAAAAAAGGCCTGGAGTGAAATCCTGGCCCCACTGAAAATGAGTGGGAATTTTAGCATTGATTGCATTGGAAGCAGGATTTCACTCTTGGTTCTTATCTTACTGGTACTTGATCTTACTGTTCTTTATTGGTATTATAGTGAGAACTAGTAGTTACATCTACAGTTAAGGTTATCCAGCACTTCCCTTCATGAGATCCTCTTTTCAGTTGCTTAAAAGTTTGCCAAACATCCAACCTTTTGGGTTGAGTGTCTGCCTCATTCTGAACATTTTTGGAAAGTTTCAGCAAAAATGATTCATCCATTTCTGAGATTGAGATTAGGAGAAAATACGTTATTTTCCTACATTGAAAATTTGTACAACTATTCCATTTATAAGCTCTAGTACACTCAAGCTTTTGAACAGGGACTTGAAATTTGTCCAAGGGTGTTGCCCTGCTGTCAGAGATGTGACTTTTTCCATTCCTGTTACAATTCACCCAAATTTGACCAAGATATAAGCCTCTGAAAAATCCGGTTTGCACATGTTCAGTAGAGACTTGTTAGAGTTTGGCAGCTAAATTATTTAAAGATTCCATATGCACTGAGCATGCTCCATCTGCTCAGAGCTTCTATGTGCCAACCATAGTACATGCCCCAGCACCAGAGAGTGAGTGTTTGTGCTTCATCTGGGGCTGAGGGTGGCCCTCCAGTTTTTTTGGCCCGGTATTCACCAAGAAGTCCAAGACTATAGCGCATCTTGCCTTGAATGCCAGCGGGCTGGATGGATAGGTGTACCCCGGGCACCCCTGATACTCCTGCTGGTGGTCGGCATACCCTTTGAATGCATCGGGATGGACCTGGTTGGCCCCCTGGAAAGAAGTAAGACAGGGAATCGATTTATCCTTGTGATCGTGGACTACGCGACATTTTATCCCGAAGCTGGCCCCCTTCGAGCAGCCACGACGCCTGTGAGAAAGCCTGGAAGATGACTCGTAGGCGGTGCTCTTCCGCCCTCAACCCCTGTTTTGTGTGACAAGGTGGTGAGCTCAACCTGTTACAGCAGCCCATATGATATTAGAGGCATCTGCTGCTGCTGTTTTGAGAACCAGATCTCCACAGGTTTTGTCAGGAACATGTATAGAGTTTATTTTCCTTGTTTGGATTGTCGTGTCTGTGTAACAGCCAAATGCTGATAATCTCAATTGATGTGTGCATTGTGTTAGCTGCCTGAGGAATGAATCACAGACCTCTTTCTGAAAAGCGGTTGGTTTTTTTTTTTTCCTTATATAATGTTTGTCTATTCTGTGAAAACGATTTCTGTGAGCAGATCTGGTCTCAACTACAGGTTGCTAATATGCTCTGAGCTCACTGTTCACTACTGAACTGCTTTTGTTGTTGGTGATTTGGCCTGTGTTCCTGTAAATGGTTCCACACATGCATAACTTTACTTATATCAGTAAAGTTAAGCATGGGCCTGATGGAAAGCCCATTCAACACAATGGGAAGATTCCCATTGACTTCAGTGAGTTCTTGCAGGATTATGGTCTGGGATTCTGTTTATAAATTTACTAAAAACACCAAGAACTCTGAATAGGTACTTAGTTAGACGTACACATTTAAATAAGTAAACAAATGTGTATTATGTAGTAGAGTTGGTTGTAAAACATGAAAACAATGTAAAAGAAAAAAAAAATGGAAGTTGTTTCCATTCCACAGGATTTGAAGTGGACCCACTTTGCATTTTTTTGCAAAATTTTCTGGGATATTTGTATTAACACTTTTATGAAAATTGTTTTTGAAACTTTCCATTTACTGAGAACTCAAGTTTCCCATAAGAAAGAAAAACAAATGTTGAGTCCTTGGTACAGTCTAATGAGTTTGTGTATAAGTGAATTTTAGCATGAGGGCCAGGCAAAATATTTCTGAGAGCATTCCATTCAAACTCAATGTGATTGATTGACAGATTAATTGACCTTAATTTTTGGCAAAGATTATTAAAATCCTTGATTCAAAATTCAAACTATCCAAGTATTATGCTTAGGGTAAAATCACACTAATGTTCACACTTTTACAAATAAAAATCCCAACAATAAGTAAATTGATAGATCATAAATATATTGCAGGTACAGAATTTACCCATAAATCATTTTCATGTGATTGGCTTGTGCTAGTGAATTTATTGAAGCAAAAATACACACTTTGGAGGATTCTTCTACTGAGGCTTATGTCTCATAAGTGATCTCAATGAGTCAATGAATTTGGAGATATCCATAAAATTTGATTGAGGTGTCAGTCCATTATGATTATCTCTATAAATTTAAATAAGATACGTCAGAAATGACTGCAATCTCATGATACTCTACCATCGGTTCTTTGGCTCCTTGGTGTGTAGTGGCATGATAAATTGGATGAGATTTTTAATGCATTTAAACCAAAACAAGATGCAGGTTGGAAGCAGAAAAAATGTAATTTCTTAGTCAGTGAATTAATAAATCAGAATGTTGTTATAGTAAGAGGATGTTGAAGTTAAAAGGGAGGATCAGGAACTAAGATGAAGGCAGATAGGCACTAAATTCAGGGCAAAGAATGGTCCAATTTTCCAAAACATTATGATGATGAGTTCAAAAATCTTTGTCTAGGCGAATATATGGTTTATTTCAAACACTGCATCTTCTTTTACGAAAATATTCCTAATAGGAGGATATTTGGCATCACTTAATAGGAGACATGATGAATGGAGTATTTGCTTAATCAGGCCACATGATTGGTAACTGATTTCCTGTGTTACACTTGGTAAGAATTGACTCCTGCTTTGTTGGAACACTTCAGATTCCATGTAGCAGATAACAGGAACATCTCGGATAATCAGTTCACAAAGGAACAGTTAATACAAAGTATATGAGCAGAGCTCAAGTATGGATGATTGATCTTTCTCCAGGGTGACATGTTGTCTTGATTCTGGTTTCTCACTGGTTTTGCAGAGTAAATCTATAAATTTCAATGAAGTTCCTCTTACACTGTTATAAATGAGACCAGAATCAATTTCATTAGCTCCATCTTCTCTTGCTGTACTCTCCAAGTGGAACTAATTTAGAAATTACTAATTTAGAAAATGTGGGTCCTAGATTAACATAGCTCAGCTGTAATTCACATAATTTGGAATAAATTTCAGTCTCAAAAAACTGAGATGAAGAAAATGAGTGAAAATCCTAACACAGCAAATAACCAAATGAAAATGCTAAGTGGAAGGACTAAGAATTAGTTTTCTTACCTGTTCTGTCAGGTCTATACTAAAGAGGCCAAGATCTTCACTGAGAGAAAAGGCAAAAAAGCTTGCCACATAGATGAAAAGACAAGCTGTTCACACAGATGGAGAACTGAATATCACCGAGGAAGTTGCACCAAGTTGTGTTAAAGGAGAAACATGGTGAGAGGAAGAATATTGATTTTCATGCTGAGCTTAGCTGGTTATCTAACATATTTCCAATATTACTTGCCAAGATTATGGGCCACATTTTGTCTGGATTAACACAACTAAAATCAATGGAAATACAGCAGCAGAGAATTTGTCCTTATGTGTTTTGTTGCAAACCAGATTAAAAACAATCTGTTTTAATGGGCTACCTGGCTGTGGTCACATATCAAAAAAGAAACTGGTGTCAGTGGTCAGGGCTGGCTCCAGCTTTTTTGCTGCCCCAAGTGGCGGCACTTTGGAGGCAGCTCTACCACACCGCTTCATTCTTTGGTGGCAATTCGGCGGCGGGTCCTTCGCTCTGAGAGGCACTGAGGGACCCGCTGCCGAAGACCCAGACGTGCTGACCCTTTCCATTGGCTGCCCCAAGCACCTGCTTCCTGTGCTGGTGCCTGGAGCTGGCCCTGCAGTGGTTTATTAGATTGTTTAGAGCAGGCCTGCACAACATACGGCCCCCTGGCTGCATGTGGCCCACGTGGGCTCACTGTGCACCTCCCACTCCCCGCACATCCCTCCCCCGGCCCCGGAGCATCCCTGCCGGAACAAAAGCTGCGCATGGCTCTCCCGGTTGCTGCTGCCTATGGCAACAAGATACGCCAGCAGCCCTCATTCATTCAACAGGGCAACTGATTACAAAGTGGGGGGAAGATCTTATTCTACTTCTAGCAAAACGACATTTTTCTTTTACCTTAATTATACTACCTTAGGGGCCTGCTATAACATATTACCAAGGTTCAAATCAAAGTCATATAAAAGTTATACAAAAATGCATAATGCAGAGATTTATCTACAACTGCATTGATTGACTGCTGTGTGCAGTAACATAGTGACCCCTGGGTCTTTGAATGAGGCTTTATACTTGGGGGGGGGCAAGGGGGCGAGCGGCGAGTCGGGGGCGAGCGGCGGCGGGCAAAGAGGCGAGCAGTGAGCCAGCAGGGGTTCTAGGGGTGGGCATGGGGGTTTCTGGCAGGGGAGGGAGGAGGTGAAAGGAAGCGAGTGGTGGGTGGTAGATGACTAGGAGGGACGCAGCAAGCCAGCGAGGGGCTAGGGGGTGAAGAGGGGTGTGATGGTGGGGCCGAATGGGGAGGGGGCAGATCCTATTTTACTGCTGTGATCTGGTCACCCTATGCGTGCTGTTTCTCCCCCCCCCCAACCTTCCTTTTCGGCCCACAGCTGTTTCGGCGGGGTGGCACTGGGGAAGGAGGGTTTGTTTCTGCAGGGCCGGGCTGCGCTGGGTCGGGGATGTGTTTTGGGGGGGCTTGGCAGCTCTAGGGGGGCCTGTTTTGGCAGGGCCGGGGGGTTTCGGCCCTCAGCTGTTTTCTTTGGAGTAATATGGGCCTCACCACTTTACGAGTTGTGCAGGCCTGGTTTAGAGGAAGAAGCGCTTAGATTCTTGTAGAACATTTTAATCCCACCCAATGTATTATATAGGTTTTGGGGGAAGGTTGGTGAGTTTTTGTTGTTGTTTAGTAGGAAACTAATTGATATTTCTACTTGCCATTTCTCTACTTTTTGATGGTCATGGTAAAAATTATAGAATGATTATGGCAAGTATCTTGGGATCTTAGATCAATACTGTAATTGGTCCTATCTTTTTAGCGTCATCAGTGTACTAGAGATCTGTTTTGGGTTCCAAAGAGGATGATGATTCATAACTGTCAATTTCTTCCATGCAAAAATGTCACATGGAAGCCTGTACTGCAAAAACTCTCCAACAATTTAGTCTATCATGAACTAACAAATATGCCTATGCTTTTTCATGTCTTTCCAGAGCTTAGCCATCCTCACTGATGTTAAATAGCTGTAAGCTTGGAAGAGCATTGTGAGACTGGCATGGAAATGAATTGATCATGCTCTCCAGAAATTAACTGGACAAATGGTCAAAAAAGGGAAACAAAACCTGCTTTTAAAAAAAATCTGAGTTTATTTTATGGTAACCATTATGAAGAGGTTGATTCTGGAATGTACCTGTGTTTTATTTGTCCCGTTCATTCATTTCTCCTGGGAAATAATTTAATGGCGAATAGGCCAAAGTTTGAACAGAGAAAGACTCTCCCTTACCTAGGGCTACCCTCTTGGTTTTAGAGATCTCTTCCTGGTGACATTAACAACAGGAATAATTGACATATTGTTGACACACAAGAAAAAAAAGTATTATTAGACTGTGAATTTTCAGTGGCTTGTAAGAGAACAGTATCAGAGAGACTATATTGTGTGAACAGTTTACACTGTGTAGACTGATGGAACCTGCAGAGCATACAGTAGATTTCAAAGTAATAAATGATATGTTCAGTTACTTAAGCTATATCAACAGCTTGGATTCTGCTCCTGTCCTTCATCACAAAGAACACTTTCACCGTTGTGCACTACAAGAAGTAAAACAAAATTTTTAAAAAATTGACATATTTAAATGTATATTCTGGCAATGTCTGGATGTCTGAAAGAAGTAGGTTAGGCATTGTGGGCCTGACACAAAGTCCATTGATGTCACTGGAAGCGTTTTATTGACTTCAGTTGATTTGGATCAGACCATATTTTACTAAACATGATGCTAAGAATTTTAGAATGATTAAAACACTTTTTTTTTAAATGCTAGAAAAGGAATGAGACCAGCATCCATTTTCCCCACTACATAGTTTACAATGCTGCAAAGTGGATTTTGCTTCATAAAAAATGAGCAGTTGGGAAGGATGGGAGAGGAATTAATCTTAAACACTGAAAGCTATTGAATGAAATATGAAGAGATGCACATTTCACCCAAAATACCCACATTTAACAGAGACTAGTAAACTACTAACAACCATATGCAACTGGTCAATCAGAAAGGGAAACATTTTTAACGTTATTTAAATTGCATTTCAGAATGTTTCTTCCCAACCTCCCTCAACTGTTCCATTGCACTAAAATGGCTCATTGTCTGCTAATATCGTTTGTGATGCCTGCCCTTCTCATTTCCTCTCACCCTTTTCCTGTGTACCATGGTAGCTGTAGCAGATGTGAGCAACTGCCTATCTGCTCTGTCCTCCATTAACTGAGACCTTCATCTGGGTGTAGCGGCTTTTGAAAGAACTGTATCTTTTCAAAGTTTGACACAAAGCTAGGTCAAAGAGACTCATATAAGCCACGTCATTATTTGCTATTCAGCCTTCTTCTGTGTGTGAGTTGTCTTACTCCAGATTATTGGGCCTCTCCTAATTTAGTTCGTTTTCTAGTTAGACATGTCCATTAAGCTATACACAGCCCCAGAATGTACTAGCAATGTTTGTTTGAGGCTCAGCACTCACACGACCCTATAGACACAGATTGTACATAAAACTCTGCCACACAAAATCATGGGGATATGTTTAAATAAAAGGCAAGAACCAGAGACTTCACAAAATCATGCTATATGAAGTGTTAATTGGCAAGTGCTAATTTTCCGGACACTTTGAGGAAGAGGACATAGAAAGAGAGGAGAGTATGCAAGCCAGCAGAAGGGCAGACGCTTTCCAAAATGGTTGCATGAAATGTTCAGTTAACATGCGTTTTTTTAACAACAGCAATAACAAATAATTTAGGTGGAAGCCTTGATACAGGTTTTCCCCAAGTCTTGTATAGCATAAGAAGAGAAATAGAATTAATGTTAACTATATCAGGATCCAGCAAAACATTTAAGCACTTACATAACTCTAAGCACATGAATAGTCCTGACAATTTCACTGATTATGTGCTTAATGATAAGCACATGCGCAAGTGCTTTGCTGGATCACAGCCCTAATGTTTGCAAGGCAGCCTGTATTAAAAATGTTGTAGTCTATCAGATAAAACAAAACAAAATACCAAGTCACCCGAAGTGGCTATTGGAATTAATTTTATAGGCTTGAGCTTTAGTCACAGCTCAGGAACTCATTATAAACCAATAAAGTTCAAATGATTCTATCAGTAGCTCATAATTTAAAGTGATCGATGTTCCAAAGAGTTGTGGTCAGTGGTTTTAACTGTTTGAACCATCGTGGGAGAGTTCTTTTCTTACCTCTCCAAGGAGGGTCCTTAGCATTGGTTGTGATTTTCATGATAGACCCAAAGTGTCAGCTGAGGTGAGATGAGATGAGAATAGAATAACCAATAAGAAAGGAGGGTGTATGTAAGAAAGATGTGTCCTTAGTAAAAAGGAAATATGAAATCACCATTTAAAATATATTAAGACGTGATGCTTTTAGAGAAAGATACCAATTATTAAGATCCCTATGACACCTGATGCTCACGTGCTCTCTGTGCTCATGGGAGTATGGAGATGGAGCTACATCTGGAGCAGTGCAGTTCCACACCACCCCATCGTTGAGAGCTGTTTCTATCCAGCACAGTGATGGCTGCTCATATCTGACACAAGCTGGCCTTAATCTTCTTTTCTGTAGCTCAGTCACTTCAGCTCTCTAACAGTTTCTGTTGATTTCTGTTTGTCCTGGTCCTATAATGTGATTCCTTTGTGTGTGGAGCCCAAAGACCATTTTAAGATAGGCATAATTCATTATTTAAATAGTTGTGTGGGGGGTATGCAAAATTGGGTATTTAGTGTGTCAACATGGTATTAATAGGAGTGATGGAGGAGCTCAGATTCATGGCAAGGAAATTACTAATGAGGGTAAATGATCTGCCTATCGCTTAAAATATTTGCATCAGTATGGCCCAATTGGGATAAAGCAAGAAATGTTTAACATTTAAAGTTGTGGTTTCTTCAACATCCATAGAGCATACGGAGTTAGATACCCATTTAGGCCCCAGTCCTGCAAGTTACCCTACATGGGAAGATCCTGAACCAACAGAAAGCCCCCTGGATTTATGGGGTTTGCTATGGGAGCAGGGGCCTAGCCACATTCAGACCCGCCAATTCAGCATGTGCTTAGATCCAAAGCAAAGCACTTAAAGCATGTGCATTGACTTCAAAGAGCTCAAACTTGCTTAGTTTGTCAAAAAGAAGATTGAGAGGCAACTTGATTACAGTATCTAAATATCTTCATAGGGAGAAAAAAACCCAGGTTTTCTAATGGTCTCGTTACTCTAGTGAGGAATGGCATAACAACAACCAATGGCTGGATGATGGCCAGCCAGATGTATTCAAATCAGGAGATCGGCACACTTTTTTCTTTTTAACAGTGAGGGTGATTAGTCATTGGAACAAACTACCATGGGCACTGGTGGATTCTCCTTCACTTGATGTCTTCAAATCAAAAATGGGATGCCCTTTAGACCAGGGTTTCTCAAACAGGGGTCGCCACTTCTGTAGGGAAAGCCCCTGGCAGGCCGGGCTGGTTTGTTTACCTGCTGCGTCCACAGGTTCGGCCGATCGCGGCACCCACTGGCCATGGAGCGCTGCTCCAGGCCAATGGGAGCTGCTGGAAGCGGCGGCCAGTAAGTCCCTTCCAGCAGCTCCCATTGGTCTGGAGCAGCGATCCACAGCCAGTGGGAGCGGCGATCGGCCGGACCTGCGGATGGGGCAGGTAAATAAACTGGCCCAGCCGGACAGGGGCTTTCCCTGCAGAAGCGGCGACCCCTGTTTGAGAAACCCTGCTTTAGACAAACCCAAGTTATTGGACTCAATACAGCAGTAACTGGGTGAAATTTAATGGGCTGTGATATACAGGAGGTCACACTGGATGAGCTAATGGTTCCTTCTGCCTTTAATTGTACGAAGCTGTGAAAATTTAATGCTGAAGTTAAGTACATGCTTAAGTGCTTTGCTGAATCAGGGCCAGAGGAGCTTGCCGGGACAGGAATTTAGATGTTACAAAGAAGACTCATATCCTCAATTTTGAATGAATGGCTTTTTTTTCTGTATTTTTTTTTAAGTTTAAGGCTTTTGGGGTGGTGGGGGGGGGAGGGAGTACTACAGTTGACCTATCATTGCTTTTGTAATTTAGCAGAAGTTGCATGCAGTTTTGACCAAGCAAGCATTATTTTATTTATTTATTTATCTTCATGTTTTAAGTTTGTGCTGCACCTATTGGGTGTACTAGTATAATCTGTGCTGTAACTGATGCATCATGGTATGCATACAGAAATTAACATGCAAGTAACTGTGTGTTTGGCAGCTTGCTCTCTGTAGTCACTGCCAAATGCTTTTAGTAGCTCTCTCAATGTGGGTGTATAGAGAATGTTACTGGCTGGCCATTCTCACAGGCTAAGGATTTAATTGTGTCTTAAAGCCACCACCCATGTTAATGGACTTATGGTGCTGCTGCCAAGGCTCAGCATAAACTCCTGGGTGCATTATCCTTCATCAGAGGTAAAGGAAGAGCTTGGTTTGCAAGAGTTACCCTATTAGTTTAAATATTCTCTCTGCCAGTTTAGGATTGTTTCATCTTGCCCATTGTCTAGTGTTTTGTCCTGTCTAGATTTATATATGCCAAGCAATGGGATTTCCACTACTTTCCTTGGGATGTTATTCTGTAACCTATTATGTACTACTGACAAGAAGTTTTTTTCCTGATATCTGTCCCAGATTGTTACTAGCCCTATGCTAAGAGTTGCAAGTGTGGGGCAGGCCCAGGGACAATCACGATCCTGTGTGCCCCAAAGGGGGCAGGGAGGAGGCAATGCTTCTGGCGCACCCTGCAGCCCTCAGAACCCAGTTGTACTGGCTCACAAAGTGAGCTGGCCTCACCAGTGGAGCAGGCTGCATACACACACACACACCTGGGTGCTCAGGAAGGAAGTGGCCTCTGGAGGAGTGCAATTCCACAATACCTTGTATGCAGTATGGTGCCTCTTTGGCACAAACTAGCACTAATCTTTCCTTGCAATTCAGTCTCTTCAGCCCCTAATCACTTTTTGGTTCCCATTCTATGGAAGAAAGGGTTAGGTTAAGGGGTTGGGATTTGGAATAAGAAGAGAGCAGCTAATTAGACATGCCTTCCTGTTGCAAGTAGAGTCCTGTTTAGAACTAGCTATGTCTAAATAATATAACTTTTGCTGGTTTACCTACAACAGTGCCACTTAGGGAATTAAACCAAACATGATCCAATAGAAATCTGTCTTGGAGGAATTAATCAGACCTTCTCTCATGTTTTTCCTGAGACTATAAAAGGCACACTCAGGTAGGGCAATATGCTTCCATTTTAGTGGTGGAAGAAGAGGAGACATAAAGGGATGTAGACATTTTTCAGTGGTAGCAGAGTCATCTTCACAAGTTCCCATCTAGGGCTAACCCTGTGTTTTCATTAACTACACCTCTACCCCGATATAACGCAATCCAATATAACATGAATTCGGATATAACTCGGTAAAGCAGCGCTCCGGGGGGGGGGGGGGGGGGGGGCGCGCGCTCGGGCAGATCAAAGCAAGTTTGATATAACACGGTTTCGCCTATAACGCGGTAAGATTTTTTGGCTCCTGAGGACAGTGTTATATCAGGGTAGAGGTGTATCAGCATCAACTCAGGCATCCTAGGTATAACAGCAACAGTAGAACTAAAGACAGTAGCAGAGGAATATTGTAGCTTGACTTGATGGGTCAATGACAGCATAACCATCAGTAGTATCTGTCAAATTTATTTTTGGCATCTTTCCTTTTGTTGGTAGTAGTAGATTTGAGTCAACTGTTGCATATTAGCAATCTGTAGCAAATGGGCTAATGAGGTGAGACTTCCGTATGATATATTGGTGAGGTTTGTATTAATGTATTCTCTTACAACTTGCAGTGGCACAGCTTTATGGGTAACATGCATTGTGACATTTGGAAATAAAACCAAATGCCAACACAGCAATACAGGCAGTGATATGCTAGATGTTAGCCTGTCTGATGCCTATCATGGGGCTTACAATCACAAAACAAGCACCAGTTAAGGCAACATTTAACTATCAAACCTCATATTTCAAAATCAATATAAGTTTATTCTTATGCATATACAGTATTCTCCTAATTATCCAGACAGCAAGGGGGACACGGATTTTATATGGGTAATCAGGAGTTCAGATAATAGAGAGGGCAGCAGCCATTTATTAGTGGGAAGGCCTCCCCCATTGCCAGGGCTCATCCTTCCTCCTCATCCTCACAGTCCTGGTCAAGAGTCTCTGCTCTGCCGTGCAGGACCACAGCCTCCCTTCCAACCCTTGAACCTGCAGGGTTTGGGTGTCATTGGCCCTGCAGCAGCTCCATGTCCCCTTTGCAGCTCCGCTGTTACAGCCCCGCTCACTCACTTCCACAACACAGTGAGGGATCCCTGAAATGCTACAGGAGCCATTAAGCAACCGGGTGGCCTCCCCTACGGCCAGGGGCTCATCCTCCACCACCTCCTTACCGCCACATTATCTGAATCCCTTCCTTGTCCTCCAGTATGAGATACAAGGAAAGCATTCAGATAATGTGGAGGTTGAGATAAAAGAGTTTCGGATAAAAGGGAGTGTATCATGTAGTATTTTTTATATAACAAAGGTATCACAAAACACTTTTAAACAGTGTTTTTTTTTAAAAAATACAAAGAATGTAATGATTGTGCACCTGATCCAAAACCAGTTGAAGTCAATGAAAAAGATACCATTAACTTCAATGGGATTTGTATTAGACCTTAAATAGATAAATAAAACAATCATAATATGTTCAGCAATAACACACACAGGAAGTGAAACGCATCTGTATGAGTCAGTAAAGTGTACCTAAATGGCGCTTTCACTGCTTAGTCCATATATCACCATAGTAGCAGAGCTGAGCACACAGGGCCTAGATGAAGTTGCAAGCCCAGCTGAGCATTTGTGTATAGAATTTTCAGAGGGAAACTGGTTAAACTAAATCTCAGTTTGATGCAGAAGAAAAATTAATATCACAAGTAAGATTCTCTATTTTAAATCTTTATGTGCTGATCCTGGCCAGAAAAAGGGGAAAGAAAATTTAAAAAGGAAGATTTTCAAAGACAGAAATAGTAGTTGGGTACCTAACTCCCTTTGTCTTTGTGGATGTTAGTCACCTAACTGCCATTTGTGCCTTTGATCATCTCTCCCAGAGGATTAGGGAAATGGCAGGAAGATAAAAGGGAATTGGAAGTGTAATAAAAAAAAAGCAGAAGAGCACAAAGAAGATAAAATAAAAATGAAAGAGGTAGGATGGAAGAGAGATGGCAGAGAGGGAAAAAAGAGCTGCTGAGAGACAGCCAAAAAAAGGGGGGGGGGGGCTGATTGATTGACAGTTCCAGTGGAAGAGTAAAACCATAGTTTTCCCACGCAGGAAATATACAGAGCTTTGGACTTTACAACCTTCTGCTGAGTGAACAAGGGATAACTCTTTGTCTCTGAAGACAGCTCAGTTTGAAAGGGTTGAAAGATCAGGCAAATAATGTGTGTGTGTCTGTGTGTGCATGTGTGTCTGTATATAGGCTATTGCCAACCACAGCCATTCCCAAAATCATGAGTCAATCCCCAGGAACCATGAAATTGACTTAAAATTATGAAACTTAAAAAAAAGTTGATTTATTTTTTATTTTCCTTCTGGTATTCGAGCCTTTATGGTTCATGTTTTCAAACTTTTCTTCTTAACTATGGAGGCTAAAAACTTCCTGTTGTTTTCATTTTAAATGTAAATTGAGATTGTGATGTAATCACATGATTTCAGCAACTGGGGCTTTAAGAAAAAGAAATTACACTAACTGGAACAACTTAATGAAAGTTGATAACATGTGTGTGCATTCACACACACACATGCACAGATGGAGTTCTTTGCGAAGAAAAACTTTCGTGACCTTTTGCAGATGTACATTCCAAGTAGATCCTAATGTGAGGGAATCTTGTAAATTCTCTCTCTCTCAATGAAAGCTGCGTGAAACCTTCATAATGCACTCCGAGTGACAATATTGTGGTAGTGCCTGCCAAAACCATTTCAGGTGTTTTCAAGCCTCTGGATGACAATAGTCAACGATGCCACACAAAGGCAGCATGTTGAAACATTGGCTGGCTGGTTTGACTTGTTGTATGCTGTGGAAACTGATTTAACATCAGAAGATTCCTTCCATGTTTTCTTCATTTTCTCTGTCCTGTACACTCGTTCACCTCACTACAGGCTCCGTTATCACTCAGAGTGGTCATGTGATTCTCTCTGTGGCACTCATGGAGTCAGACCTTTGCCTGCCAGTCACAATTACTTCTACTATGCTAAACACTGCCTGGGGAAGATGCTAGAGAGCAGGTACCTGTGATAATAAACACCTCTTTGTGGGCCTGATTCTGCCTTCTCATCTGAGTAAGGATGAGCAATTCAGGCTATGTGATAGTACACGCTCCATAAAGCACTTTTTAGCTGTTCTACCCTGGCCGGCATAGTAGTAGGGTATGGCGATACCCTTTCACTGTACCATCTGGAATTCTAGAGGGTTAAACATGAATCCCAAGTTCTCCAACTGTCCCACAGAGACTCTCTCTCATCTGTGCTCCTGCTGTTGACTTTACTGTTACTGGGGCATTGGCATCGTTCAGCCTCTGCCAGGTGGATGACTCATTCCTGCTGGTGCTGCTGATGCTGAGGGGCTTTTGGCTATGCTAGGCTTTCCACACAGCTCAGGACCCTGATGATGCTGGTTGCCTAAGGGAGGTGTGAGTAGGATCAGTCCCTGCAGCCTTTCTGCTCCGAGTTTCAACATTATCATCATTCTCTTTAATGCAACATGAATCCTTTGTGAGTGTGGAAAAGGAAATTAAGGTGTTAAAGTGGAAGCTTCCTTTCACGGCCACCAAGGAACAAGGGGTTTTGTTCCTTATCTTAACCACTAAGATTTCGATGTCCCTGTTCATCAGTGTCTATGCCCTCCTCTTCCACTCCCTACATGTCATCATGCCAGACATCTTAGGCAAAGAGTAGAAGGAAACAGTATTTCAAAATATGGCAATCAGGAGCATTCACTCTGTAGGCTTGAGCCCCAATCTCTAGCTCCCATGTTTGTCTCACTGATCAGTCAGTTTTGGTAAGTTAAACATGAACTTTTGGTCAGCATTCTTCTGCTGGTACATCTGGTGGGAGTTGACCAATGCTACAGAATCTGTGCAGCCCCTGTTCCTGATTCCCCACATTCCAGTTATACTGCTCTGTGGAGGAAATATGTTGCTTCTTTTGGAATATTGGGAACATCTCTGATTCTGCTCCCAACACCTTACCCTGTCTGAGGAATGTGTAAGGATGAAACTGAAGTAAAATATGCTGTAAATATCCTGAGATTATGCTAATATAAACTAATCAGTTTCCAGGCAGAAATAGCAGGAATTCCAGAAGGTAGCACATATTTTCCAGTATAACTTTAGTTCTTCTTCGAGTGCTTGCTCATATCCATTCCATTAGGTGTGCGCGCGCCGCGTGCACGATCGTCGGAAGATTTTCTACCCTAGCAACACCGGCGGGTTGGCTGTGGAGCCCCCTAGAGTGGCGCCTTCATGGCGCTGAATATATACCCCAGCCGACCCGGCGCCCCCTCAGTTCCTTCTTACCGCCCCTGACGGTCGTTGGAACTGTGGAGCGCGGCATAGCTGTCCTCCACTCTCCCTAGCTTACTTAGTTATTCGCAGTTGTAGTTATAGTTATAGTTCTAGTGTTTATAGTTAAAATAGTTAAATAGTTTTAAAGTTGTTAGATTTGTTATTATAGTCCAGGGGACTAAGGGGGTCATCTCCCCCTTTCTCCCCCGGCCGCGGGCCCGGGCTCATGCCCAGAGCTCCCGGCTTCAAGCAGTGCGCCTCCTGCGCTAAGCCTATGCCCACGAGCGACCCGCATGACTCCTGTCTGAAGTGCCTGGGAGAGTCCCATCAAACAGATAAGTGCAAGATCTGTAAGGCCTTCAGACCAAGGACCAAGAAAGAGCGGGACTTTCGGCTCCGGCAACTCCTGATGGAGGCGGCACTTAGCCCGGACACTCCCTCTACGAGCCAGGCCCCGGCGCCTAGCGCCTCGGTGCGCAGTGCCCCAGCAGCACCGGCAATGCCGACAGCGCGGGTGGTGTCAGAAAAACCTCCCTGGCACCGGACCTCGTCGGCACCGCAGCAGGTACCTCGACGCCGGTCATTATCCCCGGGGCATAAAAAAGCCCATAAGACGGGGACCTCTGTGCCGAAGACGCCGGCTCCCCCAGTGCCGGGGGTAGAGCCGAGTGCGCCGGCGGAGCACCGGAAACAGGTGCCTCCAGCACTGTCGACTCCGGCACCGAGGCCGTTGAGTCCGGTGCAGATAGCGTCTCCACCGAGACCGGCGGTAATACAACTCCCGTCGACTCCGGAGACCTTCGTGGCGGCGAGAGACTTGATAGCTCTCACGGAGCCGGCACCGCCTCAACCACTGGCACCGACGGCACCGTTGACTCGCCCGGTCCAGTCAAGGGGGAAACCTGCCTTGATGCGCCCTCCATCACAAGGGCTGGAACCTCGGCACCGGTCCAGGTCCAGAAGCAGGTCCCCACGCCGCTCGCAGTCCCGGCACCGAATATCACCTCGGCACCGGTCGTACTCGCGGCCAAGATCTTCGTCGCGGCACCGTTCTACGTCTCGGCACCGCTATGATCGTCGGCACCGATCAACGTCGAGACGTAGTTCTCGGCACCGCTACGGTCGACGCTCGACGTCGAGAGGCCGCTCCCGGCACCGGGCATACTCCAGGTCCTCGTCGAGGTCCAGATCCGGCTCCCGGCACCGACGGGGTCATCGGCACCGATCGCGGTCCCGGCACCGTTCGCCGGCACCGCGCAGAGATAGATTATCTCCGGACCGGTACCGTGCGGCACCGCAGCCCACGGGGATCGTTTCGTCTCTTTCGGCACCGCCATGGCCGTCAAGATCAGTGTCTCGCTCCTCGGAGGACCTGTCGAGATCGGCATACCCCCCTCAAGGGCAAGCCGAGGAACGGAACTTGGGCCATTGGCAGGAGATGGCAGAGGACCACTCTCATGGTCCATCTCACTGGTCGTTTTGGACCCCGTGGGCGTACCACCAGGAGCAAGGGGCTCCAATACCATCGACCTCTCGCTCGGGTCACTCGGTTAGAAGGGCCCCAGAATCCACCATCTCTCGGCCTCCGCCAGGGGGAATGGAGGCTTCCGTGTCCACGCCACCTGACACCATAGACCCAAGTACAGGTGATGCTCCGGCCCAAGAGCAGGGGGATCAGGACCCCCCCTTGGATCCAGTACCACCGGAGGCATCCTCCTCCTCCTCTCCGGATGAGGCAGTGGCGGGCACCTCATGTACAGGTCCCCCTCCGATAGATCTTCGGGCTCACCAGGATCTCCTGCGTAGGATGGCCCGTAATATGGACCTGCAGGCGGAGGAGATAGTGGAAGTGCAGGACCCTATCGTGAACATCCTCGGAGCGGATGCCCCATCGAGGGTGGCGTTACCCCTGATCCGCACGATTCAAACGAATGCGGATACGATATGGCAAACTCCTGCCTCTATCCCACCCACAGCGAGAGGGGTGGAAAGGAAATACTTTGTCCCGTCTAAGGACTACGGGTACTTGTATACCCACCCCCAACCGTGTTCACTGGTGGTGGCATCAGTGAACGCACGAGAGCGCCACGGCCAGCAGGCTGCAGCGCCTAAATCAAAAGAGGCTAAGCGGCTCGATTTGTTTGGCCGTAAGGTTTACTCAGCCGGAGGGCTGCAACTTAGAGCGGCGAACCAACAGGCGCTACTGAGCCGCTACAATTTTAACTCCTGGAACTCTATGGGGAAGTTTAAGGAGTTGATCCCCCAAGAGTCCAGGGAAGAGTTTGGAGCCATGGTAGAGGAGGGTAAGAAGGTGGCTCGGACCTCCTTGCAGGCCTCCTTGGACATAGCGGACTCGGCTGCGAGGACCCTGGCTTCGGGTATCGCTATGCGGAGGATCTCCTGGCTTCAAGTTTCGGGTTTGCCTCCGGAGCTGCAGCAAACCCTACAGGATCTGCCCTTTGAGGGACATGGATTGTTCTTGGACAAGACGGACTCTCGCCTGCAGAGCCTCAAGGACTCGAGAACAATCATGCGCTCCCTGGGGATGCATGTTGTGGGCCCTCAGTGCAGACCATTTAGGCCGCAGCCTCAGCGCTTCTACCCTCCCCCGCCTCGTCAGAGACAAGACTCGGCCCGGAGGCGAGGGCGAGGTGGTTGGAGAAGGTGGACCGGCCCTCAACCTGGCCAGAACCAGGGGCCACCTAGACCACCTTCAGGCCCCAGGCAAAATTTTTGAAGGTGCGGTCGAGGACGGCGCCCCAGTCATCCCCCAGGATCCAGCCCCCTCCTTTCGGGATCGTCTCTCCCACTTCCACCGTGCTTGGTCCCTTATAACTTCGGACCGTTGGGTCCTCTGCACGGTGGAAAGGGGATACACTATCCGGTTTTCTTCTATCCCCCCCTCCCACCCCCCTTCCCCGTCCCTCTTCAGGGACCCTTCTCACGAGCAACTTCTTATACAGGAGGTTTCTACACTCCTGGCCATGGGGGCCATAGAGGAGGTTCCGATAGAGTTAAGGGGCAGGGGATTTTATTCCAGTTACTTCCTGATCCCCAAGTCCAAAGGAGGTCTGCGGCCCATCTTGGACTTGCGCGGACTCAACAAATTCGTAGTAAAGTTGAAGTTCCGCATGGTCTCTTTAGGGGCCATTATCCCTTCCCTCGATCCTGGAGACTGGTTCGCCGCCCTCGACATGAAAGACGCATACTTTCACATCTCAATTTACCCACCTCACAGACGCTTCCTGCGATTCGTGGTAAACACGGTGCACTACCAATTTACAGTCCTTCCCTTCGGCCTATCGTCGGCCCCAAGAGTGTTCACGAAATGTATGGCTGTCGTGGCAGCGTACCTTCGTCGGCAAGGGATACAGGTGTTCCCGTACCTAGACGACTGGCTGGTGCGCGGCCGCACCAAGGAGCAAGTTCAAGCTCACATCCACAGAATAGTGCACACATTCAACGAGTTGGGCATCCTACTCAACAAGGACAAATCCACTCTAGAACCTACCCAGAGAATAGAATTCATCGGCGCAGTTCTAGACTCCAGACGTGCACAAGCCATCCTGCCAGACAATCGCTTTGGCACCATCACGAACCTCATTCAAGGGCTCAAGGCCTTCCCAACTACCACGGTGAGGTCGTGCCTCACCCTGCTGGGTCACATGGCTTCCTGCACGTACGTAACCAGGCATGCCAGACTTCGGCTTCGCCCACTTCAAACCTGGGTGTCATCAATATACCGTCCACATCGGGACAGCCTGAACATGGTGGTCACGGTCCCGAACTCGGTCCTGGCCTCCCTCACCTGGTGGCTAGATCACAATGTGGTCTGCGAGGGGATGCCATTTCATGCCCCACAACCCTCTCTGCACCTGGTCACAGACGCTTCATCTCTGGGTTGGGGCGCCCATCTCAACGAACACCATACCCAGGGCCTGTGGACTGCACCCCAGCTAGCCCTGCATATCAATGTTCGGGAATTGATGGCGGTGCGCCTGGCGTGCCAGGCATTCCTCAATCTCCTACGTGGCCGTTGTGTGTTAGTTCTCATCGACAACACCACGGCCATGTTTTACATCAACAAGCAAGGAGGAGCACGTTCGTCAATTCTATGCCAAGAGGCCATTCGCCTGTGGGACTTCTGCATCGCCCACTCAATCCATCTCACGGCATCGTTCCTCCCTGGAGTCCAGAACACTCTAGCGGACCGACTCAGCAGGTCCTTCCAGACGCACGAGTGGTCTATCCGTCCGGACATCATACATTCCGTCTTCCAGAAGTGGGGGTTTCCCCAGATAGACCTGTTTGCATCCCGAGACAACAGGAAGTGCCACATGTTCTGCTCCCTACAAGGTCGAGCTCCGGGCTCCCTCTCGGATGCGTTTCTCCTTCCCTGGAAAGACCACCTGTTTTATGCCTTCCCTCCGTTTCCCCTGGTCCACAAGGTACTGCTCAAATTGCGCAGAGACCAGGCACAGGTAATTCTGGTCGCTCCAGCGTGGCCGAGACAACATTGGTACACCACACTGTTGGAGCTCTCGGTTCAGACACCGATCCCGCTTCCGTTGTGTCCGGATCTCATCTCGCAGGACCACGGCCGGCTGCGTCACCCCGACCTGCAATCACTCCACCTCACGGCGTGGCTGCTCCATGGTTCACCCAGGCAGAGTGGCAATGCTCGCACTCTGTCCAACAGATCCTGCTGAGCAGTAGGAAGCCCTCAACACGGACCACGTACCTGGCCAAGTGGAAGCGGTTCTCCTGTTGGTGCGAACAACGAACCACGTCCCCGTTGCAGGCACCCATTCCTCTCATTTTGGAATATCTCCTCTCCCTAAAACAACAGGGGTTGGCGATATCTTCAATTAGAGTTCACCTGGCCGCTATATCGGCCTTTCACCCAGGGGAACTCGCGTCCTCGGTATTCTCTAACCCGATGGTTGTTAGATTCCTCAAGGGCTTAGACCGGACGTACCCACAACAGCGTCATCCCGTCCCGACGTGGGATCTCAATCTGGTTCTCTCCAAACTCACAGGTCCTCCATTCGAGCCACTGGCCACCTGTTCACTTCTGTACCTATCCTGGAAGACAGCCTTCCTCGTAGCCATCACCTCAGCAAGGCGCGTTTCTGAACTCAGGGCGCTTACATCTGAGCCCCCTTACACAGTTTTTCATAAGGATAAAGTGCAGCTTCGTCCACATCCTGCCTTTCTCCCTAAGGTGGTTTCTACATTTCATATCAAGCAGGACATATTTCTCCCGGTCTTTTATCCCAAACCACATGCCACTCGCCAGGATCAACGTTTGCATTCCCTGGACATACGAAGGGCCCTGGCCTTCTATATTGACCGCACAAAGCACTTTAGAAAGACGACGCAACTCTTTGTTGCAGTGGCCGACTGAATGAAAGGCTCACCGGTCTCCTCACAACGCCTATCCTCCTGGATTACGTCTTGCATCCGGACTTGCTATGACCTGGCAGGTGTCTCAGCACCGCACCTCACCGCCCACTCCACGAGGGCCCAAGCCTCCTCGACTGCTTTCCTGGCGCAAGTTCCGATCCAGGACATTTGTAGAGCGGCAGTTTGGTCATCAGTCCACACGTTTACAGCCCACTATGCACTAGTGCAACAGTCCAGGGACGATGCTGCATTCGGATCAGCGGTTTTGCACACAGCAATGTCTCACTCCGACCCCACCACCTAAGTTGGGCTTGGGAGTCACCTAATGGAATGGATATGAGCAAGCACTCGAAGAAGAAAAGACGGTTACTCACCGTTGTAACTGTTGTTCTTCGAGATGTGTTGCTCATATCCATTCCAAACCCGCCCCCCGTCCCCACTGTCGGAGTAGCCGGCAAGAAGGAACTGAGGGGGCGCCGGGTCGGCTGGGGTATATATTCAGCGCCATGAAGGCGCCACTCTAGGGGGCTCCACAGCCGACCCGCCGGTGTTGCTAGGGTAGAAAATCTTCCGACGATCGTGCACGCGGCGCGCGCACACCTAATGGAATGGATATGAGCAACACATCTCGAAGAACAACAGTTACAACGGTGAGTAACCGTCTTTTCCTGTCCTTGATGGTGGGTAAGGTATTATACATTAAAATGGTAACTAGTGTCTTAGAGCAGACAAAAATTTAGGTGATTTGCCAGACCTGTTAGGTAACTATTAGCATAGCAGGTTTCCAGGGCCAGTCTATCCCTCTCAACTCAGGCTCGTTCAAATCACTGTGCACATTGGCTAGAAAAAGCTCTGTAGCTGCTGATACTGGTTATAGAATCATAGAACTGGAAGGGACCTCGAGAGGTCTTCTAGTCCAGTCCCCTGAACTCATGGCAGGATTAAGTATTATCTAGACCATTCCTGCTCAAAAAATCTCCAATGATGGAGATTCCACAAATTCCCTAGGCAATTTATTACAGTGCTTAACCACCCTGACAGTTAGGAAGTTTTTCCTAATGTCCAACCTAATAGTTGGACATTAGGAAAAATAGTCTCTGCTAGCCATTTATCTTTTTTTCTCACAGGCAGCAGGCAGTATCCTGTTTGGAAGTTAGCTGGGCTTTTTTCTTCAGATTATTTTTTAACTCATCTCTCATTTAAATAAATCAAAAGTAGGGCCCGCATTGTGTGGAAAATCTCTCTCTCTCTCTCACTCTCTCTCACTCTCTCTCTCTGCCTCTCTCTCTCAGACACACACAGACACACACTCACAAAATTAATGTCACCTAAACATAATTCTTACTATTGTTATTGAAGCTCAAGAAAGCAGTTTAATAGGCCAAGACCATTTGTATGGATGATGGCAGGTATTTGTCTGCTGGTACATGGAATTTGCATGACAAATGTTAAGATTGAATTTTTCATGAAGGAAAACAACAAATTAAAACAAGCCTGATGGGACTCAGATAATGAATTTCACTGATAAGGAAAGACATTATTGCTCTTAGGTAAAATGGAATGTGAATGGATAAGCCTGATAATGGAATCATGTTGTCTTAATGATGGAATGTCAATACATGAAAACTCCTAATCAGTAATATCAGCCATTTTTTTTTTTTTTGGTAAAGAACGAGTCACCTCTTGATCCCATTAACTGTCTATGAAGCTATTTCAGATCTAAGATTTAATGAATTTATTACATTGAAACTACCTAATGAAAGCTTATAATGCTAGTTAGATTTGAGTGCCGATTATACCTGACACAAATTCTAAACATGCCCTGAGACCAAAGGAAATGATTAGTTTATAGGGAACCAAATTTAAAATCAATTTAGCTTCAGAATGACAACTTTGGTGTTTATAAAAGGGTAAATCAAAATACCATGTTACAGTAAGCAGCTGCTTTTGCCATTGTGGAGCTGCTGGGACTGTCAGCATTTTCACTCCTAGCATACCTATATTTTCAGAGATACAGTAGAACCTCAGAGTTAGGAACACCTCGGGAATGGAGCTTGTTCGTAACTCTGAAATGTCCATAACTCTGAACAAAACATGGCTGTTTTATTAAAAGTTTACAACTGAACATTGACTTAATACAGCTTTGAAACTTTACTCTGCAGAAGAAAAATTCTGTTTTCCCCTTTATTTTTAGTAGTTTAACACAGTACTGTACTGTATTGCTTTTTTTTTTTTTTTTTTTGTCTCTGCTGCTGCCTGATTGTGTACTTCCAGTTCCAAATGAGATGTGTGGTTGATTGGTCAGTTTGTAACTCTGGTGTTCGTAACTCGGAGGTTCTACTCTATATTAAATTTGTCTCTTCCTTTTCTTTTTCGCCTTTTAAATATAGGAAGATAAAGGTGGAAATTGTTTAGGGAACGGGTTTGATAGAAATATTTTAGTAGAGGAATACTTTTTGGTGCATCCGTGCACAGAATACCATTTTGCAGCTCATTAGCCTATACCTGAAATAGCTGAGACGCTAAGATTTTAAAAGAAAGTGTGCATCTTTGCATTATTTTTCCAAGATAATGACTTTCCACCATACTTAATTCATAGTCAGTTAGTATTACACACACAAAATTAGTTCTAATGCAACAATTATATTGTGAAATTTTGCCCTCAAAAATTAAGGCATCCCAAAAGTAAAGTTAAAACACTCATCTTTTCTTTTGCTGTGTTCAGCATACACACAATATGGTCTCTTTGCTATTCTAGGTAGAGGCCACTCTATCTAGTAATATGGTCTCATTAATATTGTGCAGTATTGGTTGTCAGACATAATATATGAGGACATTATCATGATATAATTATAATATACAGTGGACCCAATCTATTTCATCTTACAAATTCAGGTTCAGACTGTGACATTTACTCATTGGTCCATAATGAGGGTGAATGGAGCCTCACCATTCCAGGGAGAGTGCGGAGACAGTTTGCTACATAAGAAGCACAGTACCTTCCACAGTTCTCCAGCACTAAGTTGAGAGTGCGCACGGGTTTGAATGTTGCCACAGTCTCCCACTTGTGCCTCCAGACACCTCTGCAGGTTGGTGCGGAGGAAGGAGGAACCATAGCAGAGCTTTTTTCGTCTCCACAGAAGCACAAAGGTAGAACTGTCCCTGCACTTTCCTGAGCAGAGGGCCTTCGATTGTCTTTAGTGTTTACATAGTGATGAGGAGGCTGGCTGCCTATATCATGTCCCCCTCCATGCATACCCACAAAAGAGACAGAGAAAATCAGCCCACAATTTATTAATACAATCTCAAATTTCTTATGGGCTATCCATTATACCATGCTGGTGCTTCTATTCTGAGTCACTCTTCTTAGGAGTGAAGATAGAATAAGCTCTGAATTTCCTAGCATTTATGTGGTGAAGACTAAAGCATAGAATTATTTTAACATAATTTGCTTTGGCATTTATATGAGAAAAAACACTTGGGAAGCAAGTGCATGTCAGACATAACAATGAGAAAATATGGGGCTTTTATTGTTTTTTAAATTTATCTTATAACATGCAGTTATGTTCAGCAAACCCCAGCATGTCTGTTTAGGATGGAAGTGAGGAAGAGAACAGATTGCGTAAGGTTTAATATTTCTAAGAGAAATTACAGTGTCAATATAAATGTACATGTATATTTAAAATTAAAGACCAAATTTTAAGTAAATACTACCTAACACATTTTATTTTAAAATGAATAAATAAAATAAATATATTTTTAGTTCTCTTATTTTATTAGTTAATTGTTCTGTTGGATGTTTGTGGGCCTATTTGATTTTGATTTGATCACCACTGACGTAGGAAGTCCAAGGGGAATACTTTGATGAATTATTGTAATTTTATGCACAAGGTGGTTCTCCATAGTTGTTTTGTGGAATATTTTCCAAAGATATTCCAGTAAATTCCTAAACATGTAAGAAATTAAGAGCATCTCACAGACATGGGCAGCAATGCCCATATTGGTTTAATTACTTACAAATGCAGCACAATCTGTTTTAATTAAATGAGTCATAGTACATCTATTTTTGTCCCAGTCACACAGTTAGTATCATGTATGGTATTCTCTAAGGCCTTGCAACAATGTTCTTCCTTTCAATTACAAAGTACTGGTATATGAAGGCATAATTTATCTCATTTACACAACAGAAACAATATTTTTTAGAACTGACGATATTGAGACAAATAGGTTGTCAGTCTTAGGCCCTGGTCCTGTAATGTGTGCTCCATTTCCACACACTCAGTAGCCTAAATGAAATCAGTGAGTCTACTCACAGAAAAAAAGGAGAGGGGAGAGACATGTATCTTCTCTGGGAATTAAAGGGCAAAAAAGTAGATAACATAAAAACTGAGAAATTGATTCAGTGTTGCATATGCTGAGCAGGATTTGGCCTCCAGGACCTGAAGTGTCTATTGCCCTCAGTGATTGTTTGGTTCCTACGTTTTAGGAAATGCCTTCTTTCCATACTTTTCATTAAACAAAATGTCCTGAATCACAATGCTTTCCTATTTCATTCCGGCAAGGGGGTATTTTCTTGAGTATTTTGGAATACTATTTAAATACTATGTAAACTCTAAATGGACTTCTTATTGTAACTCTTTAGCAGAAATATTTATATTGGTTGATGTGTTGGTTTATAGCTTATGGATCTTTTCTTGTTTGCTAATTAGATGATGTGGCAACTACCTAGAGTATTTCTTTTAGGAGTATAATTATGGTAGTTTATTTAACAAGGTGTGTAAATATGGAAATACAGAGGGAAGCACCATATTTTTGGTCACACTTTAAACTGAGATGAATTATTAGGTAAAAGAGCGATAAAGAAGAAATATGATAGCTGCCATCCATTTTGCGTCCAGAGATAAGGTAACCTCAGGGTATATTTATTATTGTTTATTAATGATACATGGATCAAGCCCCAGCTACATTAAAGGCAGAATTTCAATTTATGAACTACCATGAGAGCTGTGCTTCTCTGGGACAATGTAGATCACAAAGCTGAGAAGTAGCATGTCTGAGCTGGGTACAAAGCAGTCTCAGTTGAGGGGATCAGCCTATGGAACAATCTTCCAGAGATCAGGGGGATCCAGAGTCTGGCCATCTTTAGGAAATGCTGCAAAACCTTCCTCTTTGAAAAGGCCCTTCCATTATAAGAGTGACACTCAAAATCTGAACACACACTCTTCTCCCCTAAAAAAGTGAATTAATAAAATGTAAACAATCATAACAAAAACTCCATTTGTAGGAAGAATTTCTACCCTGAACAGGGAGAAGTTTAGCAGAAACTCCATTAAATTTATTGGGGACTTATCTATTGCTGTAGATTTTCCATGGGAGGTATTCCAATACTATAGTGGCAGTAATTTAACATGTTTGTATATAGGTTTGTGTCTGTCTGTATTTGTATTATAGTAGCACCTATAGGCTCCAGCCATGACTGGGCCCCATTCTTCCAGACAATGTGAAAAACATAGGAAGTAGAGCTGTTAAAAATTGTGGGTTTTTTTCATACAAATTTTGTTTTCATTCAAAATTTTGTGTGAAAATTTTCATTTTCTCACTTAGAGAGAATGTTACTTTCTCTTTTAACTTTTTTATTTTCCCCTAACTTTTCTAGTGAGGTGAGGTTAAAAGAGAGAGCGAGAGAAGAGATATGCCATAATTTTGAAATGAAAAAAAATCATATTTCCCCATTTTTTATTTCAATAATTTTAAAAACAAAAAACAAAAAAGTTGACAATACCCCATTTTTAAATTGAAAAAAATTATCATTGAAACTTTTTTTGATGAGGACAGAAGTTACAATCTCAAATGACACAACAAGGGTAGGAAAGAAAACACAAATGAGGTTACTATATCCAGATGAAACACACAATTTCTGAAACAAGTAGCAAAAGAAACAGGAAAGTTCTTGGTGAGGATTTTAAGATTAGCACAGTAATGGCAAACAAGTTTAGTACCACAGAACTGCAATGTGCCTAATATTGTTGTGATTCCTGTATTTCAAAAAGGAACAAGAAAGAGGGCTAAGGAACTTGTATATTTGTGAACTGTGTCTGGGTAAGATATTAGAACCTAGTGCCCAGGGGGGAGGGATAGCTCAGTGGTTTGAGCATTGGCCTGCTAAACCCAGGGTTGTGAGTTCAATCCTTGCGGGGACCACTTGGGGATCTGGGGCAAAATCAGTACTTGGTCCTGCTAGTGAAGGCAGGGGGCTGGACTCGATGACCTTTCAAGGTCCCTTCCAGTTCTAGGAGATAGGATATCTCCATAGATTATTATTATTATTGTTCCACAGACTTCTAGGGGTTTGGATAAGCATTAAGGAGATACTGGCAAAACAGTTTGGTTAAAAGAAATACAGAGTTGAACCTTGATTCAAAATGTGATTTAGATATGCCCCTGTGAGAGCCATATCTGGAGATATTATTATAAAATGTTATTACCCTATTACAGTAAGTTCAGAAATGTATGTCTGCACAGCACACTCCTTTCGGTGGTGTGTAGAGTGCTTACATAGCTAGCTCCCATAGCACAGGTATAAGGAATACTGTAAATGGTGAGGCACTGCTTAGGTGAGTAAACTGGGGATATATATCCTACACAGCTCTCTACTAGCCCAAGCTATGCCTCCCTTTCTGCTTTTCACTCCACTGGGGAAAGGCTCCAGTAGTTCCCCACTGTGAACCGGCAGCTGCCCACTGCAGAAGCCTTTCTTTGCAGTAGGAAAGGCTCTGGCAGCTCCCTGCTATAAGAGCCTTTCACTGACACATGTAGCTACATATTGCATCATGGAAACAGCCTGCTTTTAAGCAAAATCTACCAGAGCTGGTATCTACTCAAAAGCAGTATGACTGGGAGTTATTAAAATGAAAAACTCTGTAATGACGACAGCCCCGCTCTTGTAAAATGATCCATCTGGCCAAAAAGATCCTTGCATGGATCACTTTGCAGGATTAGACTTATGTAAGCAACCATGGGAATGGGTAATAAAGAGAACACTGCTTCAGTGTTCATGTATATTTGCACCACAAAAACACATAGTTTGGCTCAGCAACATCTAATGCAGATCTGGAGTTTACACAAGCCTGTTTGGAAATTGGCCAAAAAATAAAAAAATAAAAAAATCTCATGAGAACAGGGTTTACTGCAATTTCTCATTGTTTTCCTGTCTAAGTCACTCAATTTCTTATGGAACTTCAGTATATCCAAGGCGAGTTTAGATGAATAAAGGGGGTATATGTGGACGGGTGTTTATGTAAAAATTACTGTGCCTTTTTGAATCTCAGATTTCACTGCGAGAGAAGTCTGTGGGAGTTGACAGTATCTGACTGAATCACTTTATTAATTGTCATTGAATGAGCACTAGAAGTAGTAGAAGAAAATAAATATTTGAAT
This sequence comes from Trachemys scripta elegans, assembly GCF_013100865.1. Taxonomy (NCBI): domain Eukaryota; kingdom Metazoa; phylum Chordata; order Testudines; family Emydidae; genus Trachemys; species Trachemys scripta. The sequence continues at coordinate 71,627,116 of NC_048304.1, forward strand.
TTGTATTTATATTACAATTAGGGCTGTCAATTAATTGCAATTAACTCATGCAATTAATTCAAAAATATTAATCACAATTAATCGCACTATTAAACAATAGAATACCAATTGAAATGTATTAATTTTTTTTGGATGTTGTTCTACATTTTCAAATATATTTATTTCACTTACAACACAGAATACAAAGTGTACAGTGCTCACTTTATATTCTTTTATTACAAAAATTTGTACTGTAAAAATGGCAAACAAAATAAATAGTATTTTTCACTTTACCTCATACAAGTACTATAGTGTAATCTCTTTATCATGAAAGTTCAACTAACAAATGTAGATTTTTTGTTACATGACTGCACTCAAAAACAAAACAATGTAAAACTTTAGAGCCTACAAGTCCACTCAGTTCTACTTCTTGTTCAGCTAAGACAAACAAGTTTGTTTACATTTACAGGAGATAATGCTGCCCACTTCTTATTTACAGTGTCACGTAGAAGTGAGAACAGACATTTGCATGACATGATTGTAGCCGGCATTGCAAGGTATTTATGTGCCAGATATGGTAAACATTCGCATGCTCCTTCATGATTTGGCCAACATGCCAGAGGATGTGCTTCCATGCTGATGGCGCTCATTAAAAAATAGTGCGTTAACTAATTTTGTGACTGAACTGAATCCCCAATCCCCATCAGAACTCAAGAATTGTATCTCTCCTACTCTATTTTACCCACATTCTACCATATATTTAATGTTATAGCAGTCTCAGATGATGACCCAGCACATGTTGTTCATTTTAAGAACACCTTCACTGCAGATTACACAAAACGCAAAGAAGGTACCATTATGAGATTTCTAAAGATAGCTACAGCACTTGACCCAAGATTTAAGAATCTGAAGAGCTTTCCAAAATCTGATCAGGACGGGGTGTGGAGCATGCTTCCAGAAGTCTTAAGAAAGCAACACTCCGATGTGGAAACTACAGAACCCAAACCACTAAAAAAGAAAATCAACCTTCTGCTGATGGCATCTGACTCAGATAATGAAAATGAACATGTTTTGGTCCGCACTGCTTTGGACTGTTATTGAGCAGAATCCATCATCAGCATGGGCACGTCTTCTGGAATGGTGGTTGAAGCATCAAGGGACATATGAATCTTTAGCACATCTGGCACATAAATATCTTGTGACACCAGCTACAACAGTGTCATGCGAACGCCTGTTCGTACTTTCAGGAGACATTGTGAACAAGAAGTGGGCAGTATTATCTCCTGCAAATGTAAACAAATTTGTTTGTCTGAATGATTGACTGAACAAGAAGTAGGACTGAGTGGACTTGTACACTCTAAAGTTTTACATTGTTTTATTTTTGAATGCAGTTATTTTTTGCTTATAATTCTATATTTATAAGTTCAACTTTCATGATAAAGAGATTGCACTACAGTACTTGTATTAGGTGAATTGAAAAATACTATTTCTTTTGTTTTTACAGTTCAAATACTTGTAAAAAAAATAAATATACGATGATCACTGTACACTTTGTATTGTGTGCTGATAATTGAAATTAATATATTTTAAAATGTTGAAAAGAGACAAAAATATTCAAATAAATGATATTCTATTATTGTTTAACAGCGCGATTAATCACGATTAATTTTTGTAATCGCTTGAAAGCCCTAATTACAATATATTATTACCAGGAGAAAGAGGACCCAGGCAAAGACCTTTAAAGTAATAAATGGCCATGTTTAAGGTTTAAAGGTGGTTAGTAATGGTAAAATAGAGTTGCTAAGGAGGGGAAGTGTTAAAATTCTTACCCCTGAATAACTAGCAATTTATACTGTGAGGAATGCTGTCTGTGTGTAGTCCTCAACAGCTAGCACTACTCTGTCAATACTACATAACATATCACTAAGCTGATATTATGTACAAGTTATGGATCTAGGGTTTTACTTTTAGGTATGTACTGTCTTGAAAGAGAATCACTTTTATGTTTTTTAAACTCCCATTCTCCCAATTCTACTACTCCTTCTATGGTTTAGTACCACCTTACCCAACATATGTAAGGGTAGCAGGATTGAGTCCGGTATTAGTATAACTCACGCTGCTTTTAGTCTGCACTGAAAGACTCTAAACCCAGAAAGGAAAGCTGGGTTAGTCTATGGATCACACATTGCTTATACGATGCCTTTTCCCTTTTTGACCCCTCCTTTATGTTCAAAAAATTTCAGTCAGCTCTATTACAGACATAACCAATCTCACTCACTTGCATATATCACCTCTATGTTCTCCCCAATTCCCATCAGAAAACTTATTTTGGCATTTAGATATTTCTATATCTGCATATTCTCCTGCAGTCTTGTGCCCTTATCTTCTCTTGCAGTATATTAAGGGATAATGATATGAACCAAGCTATTTAACACCTTGCCAGCCTGGAGAGGAAAGCCAGGGGGAGGGGAAGCCTTACTTTAAGGAGCTATTGATCAACCAATATGTGGAGTTCCAGTTGTATATTAACCAGCTGATGTTGGCATTCATGGATGTGTGTGTTTTTTTTTCTTGTTTTGCTAGTTTGTTTATTTCAGTTCAGTTTCTGCTTTCAAATTAATTAGAAAATGATAAAGTTTATCAAGTATTACTTTAAGAAGCTTCCATGAAAGTAATACCCTGTGCAGTGTAGCATCGCAGTCTTTGGATTTCATCCAACTTTATTGATTTTTTTAAAATAGCACTGTAAATCACTCAGTGTTTTATGTTGTTTGTAAGCTTGGAATCCAAGGCATGACATGGGGAGCAAGAGATAGTAGTACCACTTAGTCAAAACAAAAAACTAACTTCATTTTTCGGTTAGAAAAATGCTTGAATTCTAGTGAGCCTTGTGAAACTTAACGAGCTTTGCTCAGTCCTGGGTATGTCTTTAGGCCCAGGTTCTTTAACCACTGAGATATTCAGAATGATTCTAACAAGACTGGAAATTATTACTGAGGCCAAAGATAAAATTAAAGTCCTTAGTCTTTCTAATTATATGTTTTGCAGTGTCTTTGAGAACCATTAGCAAGAAATCTCATGAGAGGCCATGTTATTGTAAATTTTCTTAACTGTTTTCTAGACAACAGAGGAGCATCAAAACTGTTGAGTTCTTAGCTGAACCAAACTCCCAAATCTCTGAGATTTGTCTGTTATTTGTTAAAATAATAAAATATTGACAACCATTTTTTTCACAAATATTGTTTTTGATGCTATCATAATTCTCAATTTTACTGTCCACAGAGAGCGAAGAGGTGTACCAACGCCAGGTGCTGTCTATTTCCTGTATCGTCTTTGGCATAGTCATAGTGGGCATGCTCTGTGCTGCGTTCTACTTCAAAACAAAGTAAGAGCCTTCATCTAGCATGTTTATTGTCTAGTCTGTCTTATTCCATGGCTTTCCAGCATGTTATAAACTGGTAATGTCTCTAAAGAGAGTCTAGAACAGCAAGTTTCTCCATGGTGATCTCAGAAGGCCCTGTACCCGAGTCTACACACAAAATTAGGCTTTACAAGTGCTATGTGTTCTTTTTTCTGATATCTTTTGTCTCCCTTGAAGTAACAGGAAATGCTCTCTTCCTTGAATTTTCAGTACTAATATGTTTATAGGCATATTCTGATTTCAGTTCCACCAATGTAAATCCAGTGCAATATTATAGGGCAATAAATGTTTTGTCCTTTTGGAGGAAAAAAAAGGTTAATCATACTGCCTCCTTTTGTGCTTCATTTCATCTCCCCTCCCTTCACTCCTCTTCTGTTTCTGCCAGCTGGAAACAAGGAGCATAATTAGCAGACATATACAGCTACATCTTCGCAGCCCACCAACAAGTGTTGATAGATCACTAGCATTCTCTGGACAATAGTTTGTGAATAGTTCATCTAACTAAATAACATAGTAACAAGCAAGAAATATATGAGCCTATACAATGTCCATCCCTTGTAATAAAATGCTTTCCAAACAGCTGTATTATCTTTCCATTGTTTAATTTTTTCTCTCCTCCCCTCTCAACCATCATCTTTTAATATTGTTTTTAAGTTATGTGTCTAATTTAAGTTGTAGCCACCTCAGAGAAGGTACCTGGATGTTTATCCAAACCTCTTGTGTTTGCAAAATCTCATCAAAACTGCCTCCTTGATGTTTTGTCATTTCTGTTTTCAGATGAAATCAGGACTTGCACAAGCATTGCATGAAAATAGAAAAAAAATAAGAGTAAAGGTTAATAAAGGTTTTTCAAACCTCAAGACAGTTTTGGTTTGAGTTTCAGGCGAAGGCTGAGGTTGGTTCAAATTTCATTGAAGCCCATTCACTCTGATATGCTACATTAATTTTTCCAGAGTATGCCTTGAACCCAGAGTCTGAATGTATGTTGGTCAGATGGATATAGTGGGAGAAGAAATGGAACTTTTCTCTCCCGCTCCTCTTTTCATATAGAACTTCTTCGTAGTGAAAATTGTGAGTGCAGCATGTAGCCTTGCCATAGAAAGCAAGGTTTAACTCGTATCTCAGATCTGCAAGGAATTGCTCTCCCTCCAAGGATTGGGAATTCAACTCGATCATGGAATGGATGCTGAGAGAAAGAGGAATTAAATGCTGAGTTGGAAGGACATACATACAGGCAATGGGAACAATGAGAGAAACATGCCTCTCTCCTCAAAAAACAAAACAAAACAAAACACAAACAGTTACTTAACTGTGTGTCCCCCTTTGCACCACTGTGGAAGGATGGTGGGAATCTAGACCAGATCAGCACTCCAATCCATTACAGTTCATGGGGAAGAGCGGGGATGGTGACTTATGTGCGGGAGCTCTGGTTGCTACAAGTTGTCCACAGACTTGTGAGTCTGATTCATGATGCAGGAGATTGGGAAGGGCTGAAGCTGGGATGGGGAAGGAACAGATGTCTGTGCCAGGATCTGGGAGATGAAGCTTGGAGAGAACTAGGGAGATGGAATAGCACTGTTACTGATGATTGCAGGTGAATGAACTTAATTCTTCCTTGGTGTCCAGAGCAAATTGCTCTAGTGGGGCCCTTATATACCTTACATGGAATTTGTTGTTGTAAATCCTATGTGAATGGGGTGTCTGGCTACAGTGCCATTTCCCAGAGGCCTTACACACCACACAAACAAACCAAACCCACCAGCCAGAGTGCTATCCCTAATTCTCCAAAGATAGCTACATCTGACTCCAGCACTATCACACTGTATCAGAAATTGAATTCCCTAACTGGCCTCCTCTTTTTGATTCTTGTAAATCTGTGACATAGTCCCACCTCCTGGCTTAGACTGCAGGAGAGGCATCAGAGGCCATGTAGCTACACAAACAGGTGGTACAGGGTTTGCTCACAGGTCTGAAGGAGGCAGGCAGTGTTTGGAGACATCATGGATGTGTGGAAATGGCTGAACCTGGTCAGAGATGGAAAAGAAGCTGGATGGAGCCCTGTAGGTTTTGGAGTCCTTTCAGAGTGTTGTCTAAACCCTTCCCTGGATGGCTGGAAGCACCATGGATTTGACTCCTTCCTCCAAAACCAACATATCCTGGAGGATCCACTGTAGCCACAGGGCCATCTACATGGAAGCAGCTAACACCCTGATTCTTCACCCCCTGTGGATCTGTTCTTACTCCCTGTTGATCTGGCTCTGTTGGAGTCACACTGTCAGCTTCACCTCTGTTAGTGGTAAACCAAAGGACCCCCTCCTCTGAAAGGGTAGTTCCCAGTCACAGCGGAGGCTCTCCCTTGCTTTGCCCTCCCCACATATTCAGAGTCCTAGGACCACATATCATTGTATGTAGGGTAATATTTAGATTTATTTATGACATGTCCAAAAAATTAAAATGTCCCTAAAAGTTAGAGAATCTCTGGTCTGACCTGAAGAAGAGCTCTGTGAAGCTCAATAGCTTGTCTCTTTTATCAATAGAAGTAGGTCCTATAAAAGATATTACCTCACCCACCTTGTGTCTCAGAGAATCTCTGATAGTGTTAGAAAAAATAATATTTACTTGAATAAAATCTAGAGTTACTTAACCTGACTATTACACAGTTCCTGTTGCTGTCTTCATATGATATTTTTCCATGTATTTTCAATATAGATATTTAAAAACCAAACGAAACCTTTAAAATACATTGCCAGAGGAATTAAAAGACTCTGTCCTTCCAAGTCTTCATTTGGAGGTTATCAGAGAAGTATTTTAAGGGTTAAACATAGAGAGAGACTACTACAAACAGAACCTGGATTGTTCTGTATCATTTTGATTTGTATGGACACTGATGACTTGAATTATCATTTCTGACTGAAGGGCAGAAATAATAGCAGTTTATACCATCTGTTAGCAGAACATCTGTAAAACAGAAAGAAGACCCATTTGTTTTGCAAATAAAAACTTCAAAATAAATATTTTAATTGTCTAATGACTTTTAAGTAGTAACCAACCAAGACCAGCTGTTTCTGGCTTTTATAGTTTCTAGTACATCTTACAACTTGTTGCAGGAATTTAATATACACAAATCCATAATTAACTCTAGGTTCCATATTCATAAAATAGGATGAAAATGTCAAATAGTAGATCATTTTTGATTGTGAATAAGCTTTTAGACTCCCAATTAAGTTTATTCCAAATGTTAAATGTTACAAGAGCTTAGTTGAATATCCCTGTGTGTTTAGATAACTGTGTGAGTGAAGAAATGTAGCCATACAGAAAGAAAGCCCCAGACTTACATTCTTTCTCTCTCTTTCTGTCTCTATATAAATATAAAAATGAGGATTTTATTATTTTTGTTCATTATTATATATTTGTATCCAAAAGTTTAATCATATTGTGCTACTTTTGGTAAGCGGTTTGGCTATCATTATTTAGGTCACATTTTTTATGAATATATTTATAAATAGTTTATAAAAAGTTAACAAATCTTATAGATGTTTTAATAAATCATTTATTGATGGTTATAGAGTCCAACAAGTGAGTAGTAGGTGGCCTCTGACACTGGCTTGTAAGAAATTTAAATGTTTGTCCATTGGAATATGCTGATTCATCTCAAACAAAATCATTTGCAGGAAAGGGTTGGTTGCCATGAAAATTCTGTTGGGAAAAAAAAAACATTTAAAAATCATTGGCCCATCCCATTTTGACATTTTCAAAATGAAAAACTTCCATATTTTTGGTTCAATACAACTTTTTGTTTCAAAATTAAGTTAATGTAGGGGGGGAGGAAAGGTAAAAGAAAAACAAATTTAAAAGATCAAAATAGACATGAAACATTTAGTATTGATCAAAACATTATGATTGACCCAATCTGAATTTTTTTCAGTTTGTAAAAAATTTTGAGATTTCAACTTTTCATCCCATTTGGGATAGTAAAAATGTCAAAGTCTCAAAAATTCTCACAGTATGGGAAACCCAGGACTAATGACCTTAAATTACCTACAAACATACTACTCACATTTGTAACATGTTTATAGTGTCTGTTAATCAATTCTTAACCCTTTGTTTGCTGTTTAAAACTAGATCCTTAATGTAGTGTTGGCATCAGAGGGTACTGAGTACTAGATTGGTGGAACATTTTCAAAATGTGATGGAGTTTTTCATTGAAACATCAAATTTCAACACAAAAAGGGAAGAAAATCTTATTTCCTCCCCTCTGGGTTTTCTATTTCAGTTCAGCACCTTACTGAAAATACTTAACTTTGTCCAAATTTGGGCTATTGCTGGTGTGAAGCGTGGTTCTTGCTCTTAGACGGGCTTGGTCTATACTTAAACATTATATCAACTTAGCTACAACTGTCAGGGATGTGGAAAAACACACCCCTGACTAACACAGCTTTGCTGACAAAACCCCAGTGTAGACGCAGCTCTTTTGATGAAAGAGAGCGTCTGTTGACGTTGCTAACATTTTTGGGGGAGGTGTTGTTCCTACACTGATAGAAAAAACGCCTTCTGTTGGTGGTCAGCTGCGTCTGCACAAGAGGTCTATGCCGGTATAGCTGTCTCAATGTAGGCTTTATAAGGCCACCCAAAGAATGCTGCTGCAGCTGTGTATACTATTTTCTGTAGCAAAAAAAAATGTAATTAGTTTTTATGGGTAATTTAAAGTCTGATGGAGTCACTCTGTAGCTTATCAAGACTGAATGAACAGTCACAGAGATAAAAGGCCAAAGAATGTGTCCAGTTAATAATCACTGCCCAGCTGGGCTGTCTGCATTCGAAAGATAAAAGAAATATTTAAAATGCAGATTATTGCATCCCATCCTCAGTGATGTACTGACTTTTAGGACTCAGATTGATGGTACAGTATGGCAGTAGATGTAGAAATTCAATAATGAAATCTGTAATTGTATGCTGATCATTGCTTGTCATTATGGCTCAGCTAGTAGCATCCCCCGTCTCTAGCACATAGGGTTGTGAGTTTAAGTCCAACCCAAGAGTTTGTCTTCTTGCCAGTTGGGCTCATATCCAGTGCTTTTCCTGCGTGTATGGGGAAAGCAGGACTGTTAAAGTCATTAAACCAAGATCAAATCTACAATGCTTTTCAGGTAAAAGTCAAAGATCCTATGGCAGTTTTCATAATAAATCGGCAGTAACAATGGTTTCTTGGCCAAAAATCTCTGCTACAAATGAAAACATGTTCTTTAATCTTTCAAAGCTATTTGTGAGCTATGTTGAATGCACAGCGGATGCTCTATTTTCTTACAAAAATACTACAACACCAGTATCTAGTTTAATATTACAGTGCAGTATTTTAATATACTTTTATACATTTATATACATTTAAATTCAGGATCTGTTTTCTTCCCTGCTTTAAACTTCATTAGATAATGTTTGCTGCATTGAAATATATGGAGATACTGGTAGATTAGCTACCAGATTGACATGTTTGTTAATCCACTAGGAGCTATCTGTGTTTAATTACTCTACCTAAAGTTTTTAGCATCACTGATGAAAGACAAGATGAGGCTGGGGGTGGGGGAACATGGCTATAAGAATATCATAGTTATTGTAATGGAGAAAACAAGTGCATTTCTATATGAATTGTATTTCTGCCTGCAGGAAACAAACTAAACAAATTCAGGAACAGCTGAAAGAGACCGAGAATGGGAAAACCTATAGCCTTAATGCTTCCAGCATGATGGCAAAATCAGAAACCATGGCACAAAGCCGAGTCCAGCTGCAAAATGTAAGTAATTTTGCCAACTGCAATACTTAATTGTCTGGCTGAGTTTGTGGTGTTGATAGCATCAGACTTGCTTATTGCTATTACTCAGACATAACCTTAGTTCACACCCATGATTGGTAGAAGAATGGGGGAAAGATATTTCACTTTACTTTCAACTGATTTTAAACTTTCCAATATAATGTATTAAGAATAAAAATGGTTCTGCATATGAAGATTGTATGGATTTGTTGTTGTAAACTCCAGCTTCTAAATAATTTCAAAAGCTGTAACTAAATGTATGCATGTACGCCAATATAAAAAAAAATAGAAAGATGATTCTCCAATGAAGAAACTCCAGATCATCTTGCGAACTTGACCTTAGATGAAATAATATTAGACCACAACCAAAAGAGTTTAGTTGTCCATAAATAGCTTTGTACATAGCTATCATCTGAATCCAGTGACATGTAATTTTACATGCAATCCCACAAGCATCAGATATTGATTGAAACAAGGAAATTATGTGTGATAAATCCCAAAGTATTTATCTTACATTTCTAGTCACTTTCCAAAGGCTGTCTCCCCACCCACACCCCTTCCCACAAATCACACACTGTTAGTACCGTCCACGTTTAATGAGCAAAGATATGCGAAGAAAGGAACAAAGACAGTGGACCAAGGGAACAAAGACCCTGCTAGCATACCCAGAAATACAGTATAATGGGCAATCACATGAGATGTATTAAAGCCTCTCCAAATGCTTAAATCTTTCTGAGTTTGTATTTTATTTGTGAATCTAAGAAATCATCGTACAAAATGCAATTTATATTCAACTGAACAAATGTACTAAGACAATGAAATGCAAAACCCATAAATGAGAATCCTGTCTCTCTCAAATGTTGTTAAGCTTCATTTTACCACAGTAGTAGATTTGTTTCTTTTTCTTTGTGATAGATGAGAGAAACAATAGGCTTTCATCATGGATCACAATTCAGTATTCAATACATTAAGGTTAGCTCTTAACCTCTCACCTTCCATACCAGCTCCAGCTGAGGGTTTGTCAGACCTTACAAGATTTGAGGAGTTTCAGTCTAGCCAGATTCCCCCCAAAAAACTGAGATGCAGCAGGAAATAGGGAAGAACATTTGTACCTCTGAGTCAATATTAAAACAATCCCTCCCACAGGTTCCTAAACTCATACTGTAGCCTCATCCATGCTTCAGCCAAATTTGTTTGCTGAACTGGTTCAAAGGCCTGATCCAAAGCCCAGTGAAGTCAATGGAAATCTTTTCAGTGACCTCCATAAACTCTGAATAAGATTCTAATATATGGGTCCAGATTCATCAATACACTCTAGTTGCTTTTGTGTTGCCTGGGTGATACAGAGCACCAATTCAACAGCCAATTAAGCTATTTTGTATCCCTGGGGAGTGCTAAGCACCTGGCTCATAATTGTGAATATGACACTCATTTTTAACCAGTTCATGCTAACTTACTTCATATTTAGTTTGGCTAAGCAGAGGGGATAGGGTCAACTTTGTTTAGATCAAGTTAGCCTTAAACAATATAAAACTGTTTAGAACCAGTTCAGCAAATGCAGATTGAATACAAGTCTAGACAGAATCTCCATTGCTGAAGGGAAGACTTTTGGATGATCACACAATGTGCATTAAAGGTATGGCTCCTTTTTTGTGCAGAGTAGCTCCAGTAAACTGACCTACTTCCAATTCATGATACCTATTAAAATTCCTCCTGGTTTAATTTCATCTGGTTCAGTTACTTTTCACTCTCCCCCTTCTTCTTCTTCTCCTCGAGTTCTTGTCACAGAACTGTGCGCAAGCAATGGCTCTTTGTATTGCTGCAGCGAGGTTCTTCTTCATACAGGTCTCCCCAAAGAGTTGGCAAATGAGCAAGTGCTCCATGGTCTGCACCTCACATATATTTGTGTCATCAGAGTGCACCCCATTTGATCATATTAGTCTTTGATCTGCTAGTTTGCATGCACAAGTGGTTCAGGCAGCTCCTCTTTGACCAGTCTGTATTGGCCCCTCTAGAAAGATCCTCTTGGGGTTCCAGATCTATTTCAGTGCATCCTACTATGCATAGTCTTTCATTCCATAACCTCGTCATGCCTAGCCAGTTGTCGTATCCAAAGGCACAACATTGGTTATAAAATTCTTTCACAATTTAAGACATTTGGTTATTCCTGTGTGACCATAAAATGGATGTCTTGGATCGTTCATCTGCTGTGATCATTCCCTTTGGCTTGCTACCTTCCTCCTGATATCAGGTGGTGCAATGACAGCCAGTAAGTACAGGCTGTCCTTTGGTGTTGGCTTTAGACATCCTGTTATTCCACAACAACTGTCATTTAAAACAGGGTCTAATTTCTTAGCATGGACAGATCATTCCAACACTGGATAGGCATAATGTGCTATGGAGTAGCACCAGGCAATAGCAGTGGTTGGCAAAGTAGCAGGATTGGCTCCCCACGTTGAGGTAACCAACTTTCAGAGGTTGTTGTTACGGACGCTAACTTTCCCTTTTGTCTTCTCTACATGGACTTTGAAGGAAAGTGTCCAGTCCAATGTCACCACCAGGTAGACAGGGTTTGGATGATTAGCCACTAGGGTTTCATCCCAGGTGATGATTAATTTCTGCTTGGCTTCTCAATGGCATAGATAAAAAACTGTGTCTTGGTCGGGTGGACACGAAACCGGTTCTTATTCCTCCTTACAAAAGCTTTTGTGAAGGTTGCTGATTCAGAATAGCTATCATCTGTGTTACCAGCACATTAGCTGGTGAAGTGAAGTCTGTAAAGTGCTTTTTGTGATCCTTTGCTCTAACCTATGCTATATACAATAGGTCTCAAATATTACTATGTACATTGTCTCTTTCCCTTTCTTTTTAATTGTCAAATATATTTTGTTCCAGCTTTGTAAATAATTATTTAGTGTCTTTTGAGCATTTGACAAACACACCATAAGCTTCACTGATGTCCTATTCTATTGTCATCATAATAATGCTTATTATGAACCTTTATAATGGTCATGATAGCTGAAGGGGTAGTTTGTGGATTCCAGTTTTGGGGGATTTGAAATAATAAACAATAACAATGGTTTTCAGCCAAAGTTTGCTTACCAGCCAGTGCTGTTCAGAATGGTGATTACCAATTATGGTAATTAACATACTGTTTTCCAGATCTTGTTGCTGCTGGCAGGGAGATGCTCTAGCCTTGCTTTTAATGTGTTTTTCCTTTGGGAGCAAGGACATTAAGGAACTAAAAATAGAATGACCTTGCACGGTTAAGGATATAGCATAACTGCAGGGTAATAATGGTTTCTATTGTTGGAAAAACGTTAGTGCAGGAAGGCACTTCATTAAATATTCATAAACCATCACAGTAAAACAACAACAACAACAACAAAAGACTTTCAAACTAGTTCCCCAAAATGCAAAATATCAACCCTAAGGGGGCAAATCCTGCCGCCTCCTCAAAAGCTGTAATGGGGCTCTGGTGTGAAGGGACTGATAGCTGGACATTGATGGGGAGGCAGAGCATTCCCATGAGGAAACAGAAGTATATTGGGACCACACAGCACTACTTCAGTCACTGAGTTGTAGTAGTCTCCATGGAACTTTGCCTCAGCAGTTCACAATCTGTTGATGATGGGAAGGATTCCACACCCAGCCCAGAAACTTCTCTCCAGGGCACAGTCCAGCTAGTTAGACAGGGCGCTAGGCTGATCATTTGTGCATATTTTTGCCCTGATCCTTCTCCCATTGACGTCAAAGGCAAAAGTCAAAGTGACTTCAATGGAAGTTTGATCAAGCCTGTGCCATGGCAAAAGATGGATGATGAAGATCCACCCCTCCTTCAAAAAATTAGACATGCTTACGTGGCATTCATGAGAATTGTTCATTGGGGATATTTAGCAACTACTGAACCCTGATAACTGACAATGGGGGAACCTCAGAAGGCTTAGATATTTGATTTTCATATGTCCCACAAAAGTGTGCTTCTATAAATCTTTGAAGACTTCTCCTTGCCTACCCCTTTGAGTGAATTCCAAAAAATCTCTCTCCCTCTTTCCTACCTCACAAGTTCCCAGACTTAACTCCTCTTTCTCTAAACTGAGTCTGGTGACTCCTCCAAATTTTATACCCAGCTTATTTTCCCTCCTGTTCTCTGTAATAGTTATGAAACTGGGTGAGGTAGACAATGTTTTGTGTAAGGTTTATGAGTTTAATAAAGCCAAATGGTTGTGGTATTTCAGGCCACTGTTAAACATCTGCCGCATGCTAATCTAGAGGTTGGTACATTTAATTTGTGGATAAAGTGATCCCAATGCACAGATTCTTTGAAACATGCTATCCTCGCTCTCCCCTTTGGAAGAAGTCCAAAACACAATTAGTGGTACTCAGCTAACTTTGCAAAGAGGCTGGCTTTAAAGGAGCTTGACCAATTACAGTGCAAGGGTGCCACCTCTTCCCACCACCTTTTTAAAATTGGAGATTGGTAAATCAGGGTTGTATTGCTTATACTTTGAAAGGCACTTTGGGTTTCTGTTAATGACAGGTACTATGTTAATATAAATAAATTATTATTGTACTATTGTAGGTACACCCTATATTTCATTTTGAACCAAGCATTCAAATTGATTACAAATTTGCATTTCACTCTAGCCTAACTCATTATATTTGCAGCTGTTGCAGGAAAATATGGATTAATAAATCTCGATCCTTCTGATAGCCCACTTCCATGCCAATTAAAGATTTCTTTACAACAGCTTGATTAAATCACATACAAGGTTAAAAAACTCTGGATGTTTGCTTTCAAAATACTTTCCATTTGTAATGCAGTCTCTTGCTGCATCCTAAACTAAATGTTATCTAGTTGGAATTCATGTTTCAAATTGCGGTGTGGGATGTTCCCCTAAATTCATTAAACATTCATATGGAAGGGTTGCTTTTACAGTTATTTAATGAGATGTGAAATAGATGCTCAAGTTAAGCAACATGATATTCAGAAAGCAACAGGGATTGCTGATAGTATGAAATGTAGAAGCATTAGAATTCAGATTGTTCACATCCTTTATTTTTGTTTCTCCCTTCAGGAGAATATCCACAGCTAGGAAAGGAAGGCTACCTAGCAATATGTGGAGTTGTATTGCCTGGGCAGATCCACATTGTAGGACTCATGTGCCAGGCATGTGAGCTACAGAACATTTGGTATTAAATCTGTTGGGGGGGGGGGTCAAGTCACCCTGAGACCCATATGTTCCAGAAGTGACCCCACCCTATACTTCTCCTCAGTTTCTTAATGCTTAATGAAAGCATTCCAATAATGTCTCTGGAGAAGAGAAGAGGGAGAATAAGTGTAGATTTGTAGGTGCAATACACTTGGAGAGCTCCATTTACCAGGAGATTACATTCATTTCTTCTTTATGAATTTCTTCTGCAAGTCCACCCCTTTTCTCCCCCATACTAGACTAACCATCATCCACAAATTCTGTAATTCTATAAAACAAATCAGCAATCTTGTTTGTTAGGGAAGAATTATTATTTATAAACTTCTGCTGCTTATAGCTTGCGATTCTATTATCCCCCAGGTAGTTGTTGAGCTTTTTCCTCTTAACACTGCTTCCATTATTTTGTTAGGGATATAGTCTGGATTTATATGATAGTAATGGCCAGGATTACTCTAATTTTCTTGTTTGAACAGTGTTACTACATTTTTTATTTCCTATTTCATTCCCATTTGTCTGTTACTTTTCAGAAATAATCTCCAGCAATACAGTCAGCTAATTCCTGGGGTGTCTTGAACCTGGATCAGTTTGTGTGTCTGTACATATTTTCCAAGTGTTGTAATACTCTACTTGTTATTTATCAATAGTTATTTTTACCTCCTTACTAGTCATTCAAACTTCTTTTGTGATTTTTTTTCTCATTAAAGACATATTTAAATATGGCAGTAGTGCTGTTATTGTTAAGTCATCATTGATTTAAATTCCATCCTACTGCTTGTCTGGTACTACTACTTTTCCCATGATATATTTGTAAAATCGCCTTATTTCCCCTCTCCTCCCCCCACCCCATAACCCTTAGCATTCACTCATAAAGGGACAGATTTTGTCAGTTCTTAATGCAGCTACTTTGGGGAGTAAGAGGGAGAAAGATCCCTCTGCCCCTGTCTGACCACATTAGGGCTCCCTAGATTTTAAGGAGTACAGATGCTCACCTGCTATTCCACCCTTGCTTGTGCAAGTGCCAGAGACGGGGGAGACATGCAAAGAGAATGCTCCACCTTTCTTATCCTCAGAAGAAAAGGCAGGAAATTGAGACTCACCGGTGTTCTTCCTGGAGGTGGGAAAGGGAATCAACCATACTTCAATGCTTAATCTAGCCCTAAGGTGGTATTTTATCCATGTTGCTTTTTTGTTGTCTGTGTCTACCTACCCTGCAAGGCTTTTTATACTCAGAATGTTCTTGTTGGTCACTGACTACTACTTTCATTTCCACTAAAGATTTCCTTTAACTCTCATAATTTTGAGTAGCCCTTTGTGAAGCAAACTGGCCAAATGTTTGCATTCACCCTGACCAGCGAAACTGTGGGTTGTCAACCTAATTAAAATTCCTTATAGGAATTCCTGGCCTCTTTTAACACCCGTGGATTTTAAAACTTCCTGCCATTGCACCTTACTCAGTAGGTCTCTTAATTCCCCATCACTTTCTTTCCTGATGTCCAGTACTCTTGTTTTGCTGCATTTTGTGGTCACATTATTCACCATGCTTGGTTCAAGTACTTGTGGTCACTGGTTCCAAACTTTCCTATTATTCTCATATTCCTCACTATCAGGGATAAAAATGCCTTTTCTCAGTCTTGTCACTTTTTGCTGGAGTGTGTAATAAATAAATTCTTTATTGAACTATTCTATAGAAATACAGAGTAATTTGTTGCACAGCAAGATGGTGACATTTAAAGCCCCTTAATTTGTTGGGGGAAAGGGAGCGAAATATGTTTTGGCCTATGGGATGATCAGAACTGTCAGAAAGTTCAACAGCAAATTTTTGACCTCCATTGAACCCCTTGAGTGTTTGGGACATACACTGTAGTTTTGGCAGAGCTGTGATTTAAACAAACTATCATGGGAATGTTGGCAGTTAAATATTGACCACACTAGACCAGCAGTAATGAGAGAGATACTGTAAGCTAGTTAGAAATTCCAGCTCTTATAGTGGGTAGTTCTAAATGTGGGGCTATTTAAGGGGGTTCCTGAGAAGAAACTAGGTTTCTGACTTTGCAGAAAGTGGAAGCAGTTTGCACCAACCTATCAAGTTAAACAAATAAAATCATAGGTTCAGCTGATGCAAGGCTATGTCTACACTACAAGCTAGTGGTGTGATTCCCCTGCTTATGTACCCTCACAGTAGCTTGATGAGAGCTAGTGTAAGTATAAATAGTATTGCAGCCATGATAACATGGGCAGCTGCTGTGCTGACTACATACCACTGGTTTCAGGCAGCTTTGTAGCTGGCTTTCCCCTGCCCTCCCTTTCTGGCATTGCTGCCCCACAGGAATAGATGGTTGCAGATTGTACTCCTGGTTTCTGCAGGTGGTGAAGCTGACCCCCATTTCACCCTCCTTTGAATGGTGTAGTAGTAAAGCAGCTCCTTGCTTTTTGTATAACCCCATAATAATAATAATGCTTAACAGTTGTACAGCACTTGTCATCCAGAGATCTCAAAGCACTTTACAAAGGCTGGAATCATTATCCTAATTTTACAGTTGGTGAAATCCAGGCACAGAGAGATGAAATAATTTTCTCAAAGTCACACAAGTGAGGTGGCAGAGCCATGAATAAAATGAAGATTTCCGGACTCCCAGGCCAGTATCCTGCATATTAGACCATGCTGTGTCCTCAGATTTTAATAGTATATCTAGGAAAGGGGTGGAATATTACTTCTGAGAATCTGAAAGGATGGGTAATTGCCTATAATAGTTTATTTTCTCCATGAAACTGTGAGTAATTGAAAATTTGCACAAAGGTTTATTTTTTAATTCTATCATTATTCATTAATTTATTTAGCCACATGTATCAAAGGACTTTTCAGTAATTACTCAAACAAGAAGCACAAATAGTCAATCAAGAGACAATAAAAACCTAAAAATAAATAGGACAAATAAATCTTCAGCTGTGTTTTAAAATTAACCCGAAGAGCCTGCCTCAAATAACTGTACCAAACAGGGCGACTAGCTTGATTGTTCAGGTTTATTGAGCATCCACAATTCATTGTAGCCAGAAGAAGCTGTGGTTGCTCAGCACTTGTGAAAATCAGGTTATAAGTGTGTATAGGAATGGAATTTGGGAAATGGAAAGAGAAGGGACATGGAAAATATGGTCAATCTTAAGAAGGAATAAATACAGTAGTGAGTATAAATGTACATAAATATGTGACAAGGGACATGAATACAAACAAATTCCTACAGACAAGATGTCATTAAAATTCTCAAGACAAAAAACAAAAATGTAAACCTGATTCTTAGCTTCACAGGCAACCAATGTACACCTCTACCTCGATATAACGCTGTCCTCGGGAGCCAAAAAATCTTACCGTGTTATAGGTGAAACTACATTATATCAAACTTGCTTTGATCCACCGGAGTGCGCAGCCCCGCCCCCCCGGAGCACTGCTTTACCACATTATATCCGAATTCATGTTATATTGGGTCGCGTTATATCGAGGTAGCGGTGTAATTGCACAAAACTGTTTAGAGACTTGTGAAAAGTGCTTACTGGCATCTGACCCATCACAACTGGAGTCCTTGTGAGTTTGGCTCTTGACTTCAAGGAATGTGGAATCAGACCACATGAGTCTTTTATTAGTTTCTGTGTGAATTAGCATCATAATTATGGGCCATCTGTAAATTTAATAATGAAGAAATAAATCTGTCAGCTAAACAACACCAAAAAAAACCAAAACCCTACTACCCTGCAGAGAGTGCCTGTTGGGGAATTTGGTAAATGGGCTGGTATTTTATCCAGCCTTCTAGGGCACTTTGAAAGGATCGTGCCTTTCTTCATGTGTGGGGAGAACAGATGAATCGTGCCATCTTCTGCTCCAACCCACAGCAACTTTTCACAGCAATCCAGAGGGCAGGACTGAGCTCTAACTGTTGTTTATGGTTCACTTCAGACTCATGATTTTACAAGCCATTTGGACCTTCAGTTTAATCTGATGTAAAACACAAGAAGGGACAGGAATATCTTTCTCAAGTTAACAATTCATTCTTTTTGTAGATCAAATTGATTTATTCAGGTCAAAAATCAAAGGCAGTTTCCTTTTTGCATCTGGCAGAGAAACCATTAAAGTTTGAAACCTTTAGGAAAGCTGGCACCTTAAAAATCATACTTCCATTCTTAAAATGTTTTACCTACTATTGTTACCAGTGATAACTAAGCTCCCTATGACTGAAAGAGATCAGAACCTAATACATTTATTCTAGTTTATCAGTATGTTTACTTTGTGCATTTGACAGCACTTTGCGTATATTCATTTTCATTTTCATGTCTCCCCCTGTCTTAGTCATTTTATTCTATTGTTTGTGTGGATGTTTCACACAGTCAGCAGGGAGAGGAAAAACGCAGGGGGAAAATGTATTTGTTTAGCCACAGAAAATGGCCAGGTGAATCAAGGGTGGATGTAATAACTGAAACTATTTTTAACTCATTTTTTAAATTGACTAGATCTCAGGTTTCTGTCACCCATTTCTGATTTTGTTGAAGATGGTAGGATGTATGATTAAACCTAAGAAAGGGGATATTTTAGTTTTTATGTGCACTAAATGTTGGGCCTTTTCTATTAAGCTACACAATAACTGTGACAAAGAGAAGCATTGTGACAGAAATTGTACCAGTTCTTCACCATGGACAGTTTATATTGAATCACTGTTACCCTTTTTACTGTAATGGTTGTTCAATAATATCAGCTATGACTTTCTAGGGAGCGTAAGTGATTTAGGCATCCTTGAGTTAACTTGTATCATGTCCTATCTTGCACAATACTTTGTTTATTGCAAAAAGAATGCAAATATTGGTGATATATAGAAACCCAAAGTTGGAAAACATAGGGCCAACCAAGCTAACTTTAGGTAACTGTCAAGTAGCCTAAGAAAGCTGCCAACTGCACTGCTTTTTAACATCTACATGAAAAGGCAGATCCATTTCTCATATCTCTGGGATATTACCCAATGAACACTATGGATGAGCAAACTGGTTTGATAAAATAAGAATCAGACTGCACATTCATCCATCCCTGACATCATACTGAAATGGAATTTATTTTGAGTTTTTAAATGTTCTGTTATTCATTTTTTAATATTTACACATCTCTGCACTTTCTGGTTCCACTCGGAGCCAGATCAGAGAAGTGCTCACTGTATTTTCAAAACAAAAGACCAACATGTATGTAATTAGAAGAAAGTTTGTTCTTGTTTCATTTCCAAATTTATAGACTCTAGCGGTTCCTATGAGGATTAGTACTCAAATAGAGAATACCATACCCATAGTACCACTGGAATGCCAATTACTTTCAGACTGTAAATGTAGACCCCTGATGGGCCTGAGTCTCAAATTGCAAATCAGGATGTAGACTTTCCCCAAACAATGTTTGGATCCACCATTTCTTATTTATTTGAATCCAAGTGTTTTTTTTTTTCATTTGGGTTTGTTAATTCCATCTGTTAATGAAAGGAGACATAGCAAGGGCCCTGCCAGGTCCTAGGGATCTTCTGAGATATACCATCTTGCAGGGGTAGTTCTAAAATCAGGCATGTGACTAAAGGAATCAATATTATAGCATTCCCTAATACTAAGGGTAGAGGTACCTGTATAATACTGCAATAACACTAAATACTTTCAATATTTTAACAGTGAGTACTGTATTCGTGCTTTCCAATATGCATAGGTTATTTAATTCATTCTTTTTCTCCCAGTGACATTTTTATTTCAAGAAACCTCCCATCCTTCTTCTTTTTCATCTCAGATATTTATAACATGCATGATGTATTCTGCTTTTAATATATTAATTGCTTTTTATTCTCTGTACCACAGTATTCAAAGACAGACAGGCATCCTGGGCCTGTGATGGGAAAAGTTATGGAGTCCAGTTTTTCAGGCTCTCAATCTTTCCCTGAAGCCTTGTCTCCTGACAGAGGAAGCCAGACTATCAAGCAACATAGGTAAGCAAATGGCTCTCAGACCAGAAAATTGACAGGCAGAGATGTTACTGGTTTAGTGATACATATACAAGATTATTGTTCTTTGTGATGGACACACTCAAGACAGTATGTACTAAGAGACCTGATCCAATCATTAAGCAGATGACCAAGCATTTCCTTAGCTGTAGACATAAAAAGGCATTAAAGATGCTCACAGACTATATCTACCTTTTGTAAAGAGCCTAGAGGAACTATTAAGAGACACTATCAAAGCTGTAGACAGAGACTAGTGAACTAAACAACTGTATTCTGAGAAACCATTGAAAAACTGATTTTTCCTCTCCTCCCTATCTTAGTTCATGAAGTTAATGGCTCATGCTCCCCTAGGCAGGCTCTGTTGCAAACTTTCAACCTTTTCTGAATGTTTCTTTAAACAAATAGAATTCTAAATTAAAAATTATTGGTTTCGGTGTATATTCAGGAGTAGTAACAACCAGCAGTGGTTTTGAAGACCTACCTTTTAAAAGTTTGGATACATAATGCTTCCAAGGGGTCAATTTTCAACATTGAAAGAGATGCCCCCATTTTTTTTTTAATTTCTGGTTTTTCATATGACAAGTGTGTATGATGGGCTGAGATATTCATTTTCAAATTCATACGTGGTGTGAACAGCTTTATTTAGCATCACTGAAGTTGTGGTGATAACCTCTTGCACAAAGAATATGGATGATTTGATAAGGGGAACAACTAAAGATCTCAAAAACAATGGCAGGAAAAAATGAGGTCAGAATGATGTCCATCATGCAAGTCTAGGGAGAAAAATGTAATGATAATGAATACGGTCTATTCCTTAAGACTATCATACTTAATAAAGTCTTCCTTTGCCCTACTTTACTGTAACTCTTCTATTATTTGGTTGTATCCCAAAAGGACATTTCATTCTAGCCACCTAGATCAGCCACAATTTCTCCTTTTTTTATATTCTAATAGATTGGAAGGCTAAGAAAATCAATCAAAGTACACTGTTGAGCCAATAAGGGACAATTGGGTACCATTATATTTCCCTAGTTATGCCTTTTAACATGACAATAAACACCAACTCTCATGTAAAATTCACTCACTAGAGCCCCAGTTTCACAAAGTGTTTATACACATTCTCTAAGTGCTTTGCTGAATAGAGATGGACAACTGAATTGTGGCCTAGAACATTTTCCATTAAAAGATTTGAATCTCATTTTAGTTAAATGGAAAAGATATTTTATAACCCTTTAAAAGTAAAATATTTCAAATGAAAGAAATGTCCATATTTATGATCTCTCTTTCTCTGTGTATAAAATTATGTTATAAAGTTTCATCAGGAAATGTCTCTTGACTCTTATTTACATAATATATCATGAAATCATAAAAGCCCCAAATATTTTTAAACCTCCCAAAGATTACCCTAATATTTAAATGTTGTTTAAAATAAAAATCTAATAAGAACTTTCAAACACATTCATTTTTCTTCCACAAGGAAGTCACTATATAAGCCACACTTATTTAAACTCTTCTATATTAGAAGAATTCCTATACATTTGACAATAAAGTATCCAATCCAATATTCTGCACTGCTAATGCTGCCTTCTTAGCTGAAAGAAGAAAAACAGGATCAAACACCTTATTTGCAGGGTGCCAGCAATAAATTATATTAATATTACTTGCGTCAAAGATGTGTTTGCACTGATTGATGAGCTTGCCTTGATTTATAAATAATTGCTTTAGTAATTTTATAATTTGCAATTTAATATATCAAGCCTTTGTTGTATAAAACATGCAATAGACTTTAGAATGTCAGTGATTTATAAGCCCATCATTGATTTATGCATCATGCAACCGCTTCATAAGTTACTCTGTGTCACTGGTTTACAAGTACTGCACTACTGATTGATTAGTCATCTGTCTTATGTTGGTTTTTTTTTAGTTTGGGCCCTTTCTTTATAAGTTTTATGTTACAGATTTCAAACTAGTTATGATTAACTTTTGTTTCTATATTTTACATGTGACCAATTTAGGAAAGTAATTTTAATTACTAATGATAAATTTTGCCCTAAATATTACTTGTGTCAAGCAGTTGAGGTCCCTGGGGCAAACTGAGCAGTGTTATAGAACTCAAGTTAGCAGATAGCTTAAGCATATGATGAACTTTACATACCAGGTACAGTCCAACAGGAGATGGAGCAAAGGTGGGTTTACCCCAACTTTGTGCTCTCGGGACTTTGGGCTGCTCTGGTGTTGAAATGGCCCCATTGAATTAGAGCAGCCTAATTTGTAGCAGCCTCTCCAGGCCTGCCTATGGGCTTCTCCACATTTTTCAACAACTACTATTGCTCAAGATCTAGTTTATATAGGTGGAACAAATGACCACTTTGCTACTCATGAGACTAGAGTCTGATCCCCTTACTCTTGTTGTTAAATGCTAAATGCAAATTAGGGAGTCAGAAATCCACCGTAAAATAATTATATTTTCCTATGAAGATGGCAGAATAGTACCCTACTTTAGGGTCTAAACCTGCCTGTGTTCTGGCATTTTTATTTATTTATTTATTTATTTATATTAGAGCTGGAAAAAAAATTCTGGCAAAAGTAAGCTCTTTCTTTGTAGGTTCAGTAAACATTTCATATATCTGACCAGCAGAAACTAGGATGGCAATGTCACTTATCTGATATCTTTAGCCTCTAGGGGGTTGTGCATGTGTGTAGTGTACGGTTCATGAGCAAAGTCTTAGGCTACGTCTACACTACAGGGGGAATCGATTTCAGATATGCAAATTCAGCTACGGGAATAGCGTAGCTGAATTCGACTTATCTGATCCAACTTACCCCTCTGTGATGACGGCGGCAAATCGACCGTCGCAGCTCCCCCGTCGACGGCGCTTACTCCTACCTGGGCTGATGGAGTACGCGCATCGATTCGGGGATCGATTATCGCGTCCCAACGAGACGCAATAAATCGATACCCGAGAGATCAATTTCTACGCGCCGATCCAGGCGGGTAGTGAAGACAAGCCCTTAGTTATCATATTCAAAGAGCATATGAGTCCCAGGGCTAGACAGCTGGACCCCTTGGATATAAGTTGGGTGCTGTAAAGGAGCTGTAACATATGCAGCTCTGGAAATGTGGCTAGATTACAGTCCCTTTGCATCACTCAAATTGAGAATCTGGCTCATGATGTTAGACATAACAGCTCAAGAAATAAATGCTAGGGGAAAACTTCATTATCAATGTTTGGATTAGACACAGTCCTGAAATTCTTTTGGTGCCCCGATTCTACCTCTAGCACAGTGGCTCTCAACCTTTCCAGATTACTGTACCCCTTTCAGGAATCTGATTTGGCTTGTGTACCCCCAAGTTTCACCTCACTTGAAAACTACTTGCTTGCAAAATCAAACATAAAAATACAAAAGTGTCACAGCACACTATTACTGAATAGTTGCTTACTTTCTCATTTTTACCATATACTTATAAAATAAATCAATTGGAAAATAAATTTTGTACTTACAGTTCAGTGTATACTATATAGAGAGTATAAACAAGTCGTTGTATGTATGCAATTTTAGTTTGTACTGACTTTGCTAGTGCTTTTTATGTAGCCTGTTGTAAAACTAGGCAAATAACTAGATGAGTTGAGGTACCTACCCCCTGGAAGACCTCTGCATAATCCCCGGGGCTATACATCCTCCTGATTTAGAACCTCTGCTCTAGCAAAAACCCAGGGAGGAAAAACATTCTGATGCATAAAATTTACCTCACTACAAATATTGTAAAGAAAGAAAAGAAAGGAAAAAACCCTGCTAAACACATATGAGCTTTTTGTTATAGTAATTTATCTGATTCTTCTATACCATGGCTCCTTGATATACTAATCTCATTATAATCACACTGTTCTTTTCATAACATTCACAATTTTGTTCAGCTCCTAAGGATGCTGTTAATATTCTCTTAGAGACAAATATGATAAAGAGTGTTGTTGTTATTAGCTGTTTGATTTCTGTGGCAAGCCCATTACAATATATACAAAACCCAATCTGAAGTAGAACTAGTGAGACATACAAATGCAAAACCAAGAGTTTTAAATTTTCATATTTACCAACAGACTGAAGTATGTTTTCTATGTGGATCAAAGGGAAATCAGATCACAGCTCATATTACCGTATATTTACTTATCTGCTGTATGCCTGGGTGAAGATTTATCCAAGTCTCTTCTTTGAGGGAACCGTGTATAGCATAGACTAGTCTGGAGGCTGATTCACTCTATATCATCATTCATAAACAGTCTGACAAAGGGCTTGTTGTACAATATTACATCATCGCACAATATTTATTCTGACAGACACTCATGTTAGCAGATAAAGGAGATCCTTAATTATTAAAATACTGAAAACTGATCTAAAGTGCATCCCGTTGATCAGAATAAATGTTAGCAGCAGATTGCCTAAACGTACTAAGGCTAAAAATTTGTCTGGTTCTTAAGATATATCAGGAGACAGTGTATGGCAACTAACTGTCATTGGGGCATACATTTGCTGTCAACAAGGCAAGAAACATGCATTTCAGTCTTAGACAGCAAAGTATGTATGTTTTTGTCAGTACACAACATAGTATACTTCCTGTAGCAGTACTACTGAGCTATCAACTATGTAAAATAAATAAATATGCATAGCACCATCCAGCAAATTATGTAAAAACGTACAATTTTTGCAACTTGTCTTCTGAAAACAGACAGACATCTCAGGCTTACAATTGTGTGAGCTTTTCATGTTTGTTACTTTAGTGCAGTGCTATTTAAATCTTTACCTTTTGTTCCTAATTAACATTCCCTATCCCTTTAGTGGTGTAGGAAATACTTTTTTTTATATTGTAGGAACATCAGTTAGTTGCAAACAGCAATTGTTAAAGTTTTATTTTGAACTGGTCAAAAATGATAAACAGTTTTTGCAAAAAAATCAAAATAATTTTCATTCTGATGGTTTTAAAATGAGCATTTTTTGTTTACTTGAAATTGTTCTCAGAAGTTTTTAGAGAGAATTTTCAGGGTTGTGTTGTCTTGTCCTGCTTGCTCCTCTCTCTGTTTTTTGTTTTTACTCTTTCCCCACTTTCTTTTTTCTATTTTGTCATGGGGAAAGGGGAAAAAATGAAAACTTTTTCAGGTTCAGGAATAAAAAACATGTTTTCAATAAAAGCCCAATTTTCAGCGACCAAAAATTGTCTTCAGAAAGTTTTGACTAGCTCTAGTTTTAATGGTGGCCACTCTATTTGCATTTGAAATTCGTTTTGTTCTGTTATTTTGTTCATAAATTTACTTTTCTTTTTGCAAGTTCCCAAACAAGAGCAAACAAAGGCCTCTAAGCTCAGTGGGGCTCCATTTCACGCTTCTGTCTGTGCAGCTCTTCTTGCAGGTTTGGCACCAAAGAGTTTCACAAACCTCTTACAGGCAGTAACTCTGCTCTGTCCTGTAGTATGTACTCTCCTTTTGAGCTGCCGCTGTGGGTCTTACCCATGGAAAGCCAAAGAAACCAAGCAGAGAAGGCAGCCCTCATATCAGAGGGCATAAGTAACTGGTCTTGACTGCATCAGGAGTGTTGGAGCAGAAGATTCATCCTTCTCTTACCTACCTCACTCAGAGCTACTACTCAGGGCATGGGGACTAGAGAAAGGGGGCTAGAAGGAAAAGAATAAAGGCTGGAAGTGGAGGGAAAAGTTGTTGGGGAAACTAGAGAAAATATGAGGTGGTGCAAAAGTGAGAGAAGCCCAGTAGTATGCAAAGAAAAGTAACAAGAGCACTAGTAGATGCAGGAAATCAAAGTAGGGTCAGAGAGAGAAAATGGGGGGATCAGGAGAAGAGAGAAAGAGACATTGGAGGATAAGGGATGCAGGGGAGGAAAAAATGAAATGGGGGGGGGGGGCAAGGAAAAGGATTGAGGGAAAGGGAAACATGGTAATGATACTGTTAAAAAGGGGAATGGGAAATAAGGCTGAGGAGACCGAAGAAAATGGCACAGAATATTAATAAGCTGAGTAAAAAATAGTCCAAAATGGAAAATGAAGTGAAGAAGAGCAAAGTATTACTGAGAGATGGAAGGAGAGAAACAGGGGAGTAAAGAAATGAGGAAAGTAAACAAGGACACACTTCCCTTTACACACACACACACACACACACACACATCTAAGAACAAAATGTTGTTTGTGCAGCTACATTTTGTTTGTGATGTGACAAAGAGAGTGAAGAGACTTGGATTCCTGGGATATATGGGGACAAAAGGAGGGACAGTTATGATTGTATATTGGGGGAATCAGAAGAACTACAGCCAGATTGTTTTTCAGTGTGTCTGTACACCTAGTATTTCCACTCAGGAAAAAAAATGCAGAGGGAAACTTGTCTTGTTCTGTTAAACAGTATCTGAATTCAATCCTGGAAGTATATGAAGTATCCCTGTCTTACAGATTTTCTATCAGTTTACAAAGCACTTTAGGATCCATTACACAGGTTATGATTCTTTTCTGCACAGCTGTAATCAGGTGATCTACTGAAAAAATCAGGATGTTGGAAATTTAATATCTTCCTATGGATCTCTGCAGTCAGATTAATTTTGCTGCTTCTGAGCCAGTATACCAGATAAATAGTTTCCAGTTTATGCCTGAATCACATTTGAGATGCTTAACTGCCTATTGCAATAAAGTACCCTTTGATTTTTATCTCAAGTTTTATCACTTAAATTGTGTCCCTCCTGTTAATGCTTTCCATGTTTCAGTAAACAAAGGTACTTCTGAATGTGCTCATCCATAATGAGATGTATAATCAGTTTTGTTTGGTAACAAACTAAAAAAAAAAAAGAGCAAGATGGTTCCCAGAATTATTGTAAATTCAATGCATTCCATTTTCCACCTTATGCACAAGTTTAACTCTGCTGGGAGCTGTGCATGTGTATTGAGATGGCAATAAGCCACCTGCTGAGTATGGTTTTGTTCTATTCGGTTGTTTAACCTGGAGAAAATTTCCACACAAAACAACTTGCAAAAATGCATTGGTAATTCATCATTAAGGTTAGAGATTGTTGAACTATATCTTCTAAGACAATCATTGATCAGGGTTGTATCTCTTTCTGACTTGTGAATTGTTCATAATCCAGGCATTATTTATATGGATTTGTTTATTAATAATAATTGATTAATAGTTTTTGTTTACTGACATATTAGGTGCATCTTTGAATATTTTATATTTTGCAATCAGTCTTTTTATTGTTCACCTAAGTCCCCTATGCATGTTTCCCCCCCTCTGATTGGATGCTATAACCTTTATAAATAGGAACAGTGCCTGAAGAAATCTGACTATTTTAGGGAGAAGAGCACTTTATAGGAGAAAGATAGCAGGAGATAGAGTCTTAGAAAAGTTTCCTGACTTATTTTGGACCAGATGGAATATTCTATCTAGCTACATACATTCAGCCCAGCTACTAAAATAGTTTGATTTCCTCCTGTTTGAGGGAAAGACAAAAGACATAGGTCTGATTTATTATTGGCTCTCTAGCAGATTTTACGTTTAAATTTGTCTTGCCAAATTCTCACAAATCATTGTATGAATACGTGAGTGGCCAGGTGAGCAATTTCTGTGCAAATGTGTTTGTGCACATGCATATGTTCTTGTAAGTTCATAGTTGTCTGTGTTCACACAATAAAAGCTTCTCATGGCTATGTTAGGAGACTTACGACTAGCACTATTGACTAAAAAGAGTTTTGACCTATAATTCAGTACAGTTTAAGCTTTATGGATGTGCAAAATGTATTATATTGGTGGAGGTGTTTTTAGGACTGTTAGCAAGCTGTCACTGAACTGTGTCAGTACCTAAAGAAATCAAGTGATGTACACATAAGTCTGCAACTTCTAGCCTGACCTACAGCAATAATGTGGCAGCTAATGTAAATAATTTTCTGCAAATATTTGATGGAATTTGTTAATGAATTTGCGTTTCCTGTATTCACATTCATTTTTTGTGCATAAAGACTTTATCAGTCAACTTTTACTGGCAAAAATGTACTAGGAAAGAAAATTTCACATGCACATTTGAAAACATTCCCAGAAACAAAATGTTAATTTTTCATATGCAGGTCTTCGTGTGGAAAATCCTGCATTCTCACCCAATCAGAGAAGAGAAAAAATACTATGTGACTTATGAGATCACTCACTACTAAGTGATACAGCCCCCATTTCAAATATCTGAGATCAATTTGGAGAATAAAATATTCCACAAAGAGTTAAAAATAATAAATAAATTTGTGGACAATGTAATATGCTTGTGGATACTCCACAAGCAGTAAAAGTAGAAGAGTTAATTATCCACCATGTATTATTCAGTCAACTGCTCCTTTTCAGACTCCCTCCTCGGAATCCAAGAACAGATTGTTGATTGTTTTGTGGTGTTGTAAGGTGAATACATTTTCACAAAGGAGGAGGCTGAGATCATAAAACTCATTTCTCAGAGAATATATTTCAAGAGCGAAACCCCAGTCTTTAGAATCAAAAGTATAGTACTTCAACCCACACAACACTCTTTTTTAAAAAAATGTTTCTCTAGAGTTCTAAACAGCTAAGGAAAAATAAATCTAAAGAGGTCATTGAAAACCCCTCACTATCACTACAGGTTATTGATCTTTCCAATTAAAAAGTTGAAAGTGTGGCAGGGTCTGGATTGGAGAACAATATAGGATGTTTGTGAAGAATGGGGACAGAGTATTTGAAGAGAAAACAGGACAGATGACTTTAGGAGGCAACATCTGTTTTATTTCAGGGAGAAAAAGTTGATTTTGAAGGTAGAGCGTATGGCCCAGGGAGTCTGTCCAAGATACTTAGTCCAGGTGAGAACTGCTTAGGAAGGAAGTGTGGCCCTAGCAACAAATAAAGATCACATTTCGTACAAAATGAAGCCCACTTTTAATGCAAGTACTGTGAAAGGAAGAATAAACACATCAGTAGTTGACTGGATTGCAACAGAGACTGGTTTCAGAGTTACAGCCGTGTTAGTCTGTATCCGCAAAAAGAACAGGAGTACTTGTGGCACCTTAGAGACTAACAAATTTCTTAGAGCATAAGCTCTAAAAATTTGTTAGTCTCTAAGGTGCCACAAGTACTCCTGTTCTTTTAACAGAGACTGGGTTTATGCATGTAATCAAAGGTAACCCTTCTTACAAATATATGCACACACAAAAACTATATTAAAATGTAAGAATAGCCATACTGGATCAAACCAATGATCCATCTAGCCCAGTATTCGGTCTTCCAGCCGTGGCCAATGCCAGACACTTGTGAGGGAATGAACTGCCCTGTTATCCAGTCCCAGCTTCTGATTGTCAAAGGATTAGGGACACCTGGAACATGGGGTTGCATTTCTGAGCATCTTGGCTAATAGCCATTGATGGACCTATTCTTCATGAATTTATGTAATTCTTTTTCAAAACCAGTTATAATTTTGGCCTTCACAATATTCCCTAACAATGAGTTTCCACAGGTTGACTTTGATTACATGCATTGTGTGAAGTAGTACTTCCTTCTGATTGTTTTAAACCTGTTGCCTATTAATTTCATTGGGTGTCCCCTGGTTCTTGCTGTGATGCCTCCCCCAGGGTGCAACCTGGAACTGAGGTACCACTGAGCCCTCTATCTCAGAAGACTGGGCTCCCTGTTACACTGTTTTGCCTTGACAAGCTGCAGATCTCTCCCAGTCCTGCACTCACACAAACCTTTACACAGGCAGGGACACACCCAGCTGCAGTCACATGAAGGCTCCTCCACAGCCTAGGACCCCAAAGCCGTACTGTCTCGCTGTGGTCAAAAGCCTGACCAATATAAGTTTATTACCGAATCCACCCATCTCTCTAAGTGGAGAGGACAATGCACCAGTTTTTGTTCCTGAGCAATTTTGTTCCCCAAGCAGTTCTATAAAAACACACTGTTTTAGGTAAAAAGAACAAAAATAAAAAACCCCACATGTATTAACTACAGAAAGATAGTTTTTAAGTGATTATAAGTAGTGAGCCTGCAGATCAAAGCAGATTACCTAAGAAATAAACAAAAACACAATCTAAGCTTTATAAACTAGATAGTATTTGAATCAAGCAGTGCCTCAGCCTGTTAGCTAGTATAAGCAGGTTATCGCTTTTGCATATACAGGCAGGAATTCTTCTGTCTTGCCTGGTACCCTCATTCCCCCAGTTCAGTTTTTGTTCCTCAGGTGTTGTGTTGTAAGGGGAGTAAGGCCAATTGATGATATCACTTCCCCTTTTATATCTTCTTCCAGTTTGCTGGAAAAATGTTTTGCTGTGACATGAGTCAAACAGTCTCCATTGGGTACATGCTATCTCTGAGAGCTTTCCATTGTACACAGTTTCTGGGGTAATCCTTGTGAGTGTTTTGTATTTTCCTCAATGAGACATCATCGTTGTTTGGTCTTTTTATTATTGTACCTGAAAGGCTGCTTGTGGGTGTTCCCAATCTCACAACATGTTTCAGTGGCACATACATAGCAAAACTTAACTTCCTATACGATGATAGTACATACAAATTAACAGATTAAGACTTTTAAAATGACATCTCACAAGGCATACTTTGTACAAGATGCATCATAATTATATTATACATATCATAATCATATCACTATAGTGACTATGGGATGCAGAGTGTCACATTTGTGTTATGGGAAGGGAATGAATCACACTTTCTTATGCACTTTCTCCACATCATA
Source organism: Trachemys scripta elegans (assembly GCF_013100865.1). Taxonomy (NCBI): domain Eukaryota; kingdom Metazoa; phylum Chordata; order Testudines; family Emydidae; genus Trachemys; species Trachemys scripta. The sequence goes on from NC_048304.1 coordinate 71,658,277, forward strand.
TCCACTTTCATAGGCACTTTCTTCATCTCTTTCCTATTCCCCTTTAGTCTCTTTTCCAAGATGAACAGTCCCAGTTTTTTTAATCTCTTCTCCTATGGAAGCTGTTCCATACCCCTAATCATTTTTGTTGCCCTTCTCTGTACCTTTTCCAATTCTAATATACGTTTTTTGAGATGGGGTGACTGCTTGCGGTATTTAAGGTGTGGGCATACCATGGATTTATATAGTGGCATCATGCTATTTTCTGACTTATTTTTTCCCCTTTCCTAATGGTTCCCAATATTCTATTAGATTTTTTGACTGCTATTGCATATTGAGCAGCTGTTTTCAGGGAACTATCCACAATGACTTCAAGATCTCTTTCTTGAGTCATGACAGCTGGTTTATATTCCATCATTGTGCATGTATAGTAAGTATTATGTTTTCCAACATGCATTGCTTTGCATTTATCAGCATTGAATTTCCTCTGTTATTTTCTTGCCCGGTCACCAAGTTTTGTGAGATTCCTTTGTAACTTTTTGCAGACATCTTTGGACTCCCTAATTATACTTTTACACTTGACTAGCCAGAGTTTATGCTCCTTTCTATTTTTTCAGGAGAATTTTCCATTTCTTAAAGGATGCTTTTTTATCTCTAACTGCCTCTTTTACTCATCTGTTTAGCCATGGTGGCATTTTTGGTCTTCTTGCTGCTGCTGCTGTTTCTCTTTCTTTCTTTCTTGTAAATATTTAGTTATGATTTAAAAAAAATCATGCAGCTTTCAAACACTTCACTCTTGTGCATTTTAATTTCTATTTAATTACCTTTCTCATGTTTGTGTAGTTCGCCTTTTTGAAGTTAAATGTTACTGTGGTGGGTTTCTTTGGTATTTCACCCCCTACAAGGATGTTAATTTTAATTACTTTATTGTTGCTCATGGGTTCCAGGACTAGCTGCTCCAAGAAGCATTTGTTAATGCTAGAAATTTTATCTCTGTGTCCCATCCTGAGGTGACATATACCAAGTCAATATGGTGATAGTTGAAATCCCCCATTATTATTGGGTTTTCTGTAGCCTCTCTCATCTCCTTGAGCCTTTCACAATCACCATCACCATCCTGGTCAGGTGGTTGGTAGTACATTTCTATTGCTATACTCCTATTATTCAAGCATGGAATTTCTATCAATAGAAATTCTATGGTACTGTTTGATTCATTTAAGATTTTTACTATATTTGACTCTATGCTTTATCATTAAGATTATGCCACAGACTAATAGATAATAAAGGTTTCAAAGTAGCAGCCGTGTTAGTCCCTAAGGTGCCACAAGTACTCCTGTTCTTTTTGCAGATAATAAAGGAAATGCGCAGATGACATACTGCAAAAGAAGAATAGCTGTAAAACAAACAATTCAGCGATGTTATGCACCTTTGTAACCAGTTAATGATAGAAATAGGTTATGATTTTGGCTTAATCATCTGTTTCCTTACTTTTGCATTAGCAGCAACTGAATTCAACTGTAACATAAAATAACTTTATGTGGATTCCAGATCCCTTATGATTCCTGCAGTAAATGGAAATAATTCCTAGCTCCCTTAAAATATAAATAGAATTTTCAAAAGGTGGCACTTTTCTGAAATAGGTAAAACATATTTTAAAATTACTCAAATTTTGTGCAACCTTACCACAATAAAAAAAATAGTAGAACTTATTGTTACAAAAAATGTACAGTGCAGGTTGATAAAGCAGTGTTAGTAGATATGCCTAAAACTTAAGGTCCAGATCAACAGCTGAGGATCTGACCCTAAGTACCAGGATGATGGTGATGGAACAGAAGGGCATCTGACCAAATACAAGAGAATTTCCAATGTACCAATCATTTATTTCTATTCTTCCAGGAGAGACTGAAATTTAAATATGGAATAAAAAGCCAAGTAAGAATTACAGCATTATATTTCCATGGAGAACTACTGCTGACATCACAAACTACCGCAGCAAATTTATAATACTGCAGTCCATGTATTATTAATTCTGTAATCTTTACTCTATAAATTTGTATGTTGGGGGCTCTGGTAGTTTTTACTGTACTCTTATTCTTGTCCCCAGAAGTCTCTCTTCATGCTGCAGCCCAGGACAAAGAAGTGGAATGCTACACAAGAATGCCTTTCGGAAGACTCCACCCTTACCTCGGGGTAGGTTCAATGGAATTACAGGACCAGCATATCAACAACTAGAAGAGTCAAGGATCACAGATCAGGACACAATACCTTGTCAAGGGTATGTAATAAAAACAACTGAAGCAAACAAGTGCATTATCAGCAGCAAAATAAAATAAATAAAAATCCCTTATCTAGAAAATCTGCTTTGCTATTACAGTACTTGCTAGTTTTGAGACAATTATGCATCCTGTATAATGTTAAAAGCAGAAATATATTTTCAATGTATTGGCCTTTGAAGATATTATATTTTTATTTGGATGTCTGCTTTTTATTTTAAACCCTTCAAAGTCTGAAGAAGAAATTATCAGCACAGACTGCAAGTGATTGCCTGCTTGTCATCTTTCACAGATATTGTTTTCCGCATTTACTCATATCATGATCTGTAATTCTAGTGAGTTGTTCACAGCATTGTCTTCACCACCAGTACTGAACGAATATGGGAAAACAAATAGTGCAAAGCTCATATTTTGTTTACAATTACAAAATATGGTTCCTTAAATACATTTGGGGTAGACGTAAGATTACCTTGTCAGTTGCCTTTCCCCTTTAAAATGCACAAAAAAAGTTGTGGAGTTATTTTTCTTTTTCAATTCATCTTCAGTAAAAGATACAGCAATTGAATGCAAGTGCCACTTACTCTTAAGGCTTGACTTTCAGAAGGGCAGCTTCCTTTGAAGTCAGTTGGCGTTGCAGCTGCTGAGCACCTCTGAAAGCCAATCCCATAATATTTAAATATTCTAGAGTTTTCAAAAAGAACCTCCAGTTCTTATACAAATATAATTCTTGTTGAATGAGGAGGAAATGTCTGCAATGTAATCGGTCTGGCACTTATTTCACATAAACACTAAAATCAATGGAATTACACTGATATAAAATGGGTGTAAGTTAGAATAGAATCAGCCTCCAATAATTGCAAACTAACTGTGTGCAACATCCGAAATGAATAAAATAAACTGAAGAGACAAGATGGGCTTGTGTATGTGTTTATAGTTTTGAAGGTCAGAAGCAACCATTGTGCCCTTCTGCTTTGACCTCCTGGATAACACAGGCCACGGGTGTTTATTGGAAGATATATATATATATATATATATGTTTTTTACACAGTGCTTTTCACCCCCAAAAGATTCCTGAGCACTTGACAGACTGCATTATGTATATGTAACACTATGGACTTAACTTTGGGTTGGAGGCTACCATCTTAGTTGCATAAGGTATACTGCATAGCAGGAGGAGAAGATGATATTTTAAACATGGACACTTGGGCAAGCCACAGCTCTAATAAAAACCTGTATAAAATCTTTAATATCCTGGCAGTTCAGAGAGAAACCTATTCTGAGCCACATTCAGGTAATTGTATCACTAGGGGCTATTGAGAACAGTCAAACAGATTTATTTTAATTGTCTTTTGGGTTTTATTATTTTAATTTATTTTTTACCTAAGTCATTACAATAATCCCTTTAAATTACTTAAGGGATTCATTGGCTAACAAATACAATATCCATTGTAAGGCAGTTTTATTACTTCTTTAAGGTATGGCATATTAAAGGAGAATCAGTTGCCATAATTTATCAGGGCTTTCAAAGAGGGTTCGACAATGTTCCTCACTAGAGTCTGCCAAAGAAATTAAGTTGTCATGGGGCAAAGTATTGTCATGGTTCAAAAAAAAAAGGGGGCGGGGGTAAGACAGGAAGCAAAGTGTAGGAATAAATAGTCAATTTTCATCATGACAAAAGTTTAACAGCAGGGTGCATCGAGGTTCCATACCAGTGATGTTTCAATATATTTATTAGAGTTCCATAAAGGGGAATGGGTAGTGAGGTAACAAAAGTTACAGATGACACAAATGTATTTAGGTTAGTCAAGTTTAGAGATGACTGAGGGACTTCAAGGAATTAGCCAAGCTAGGTGAATCGGCAACACAATGGCAGATAAAGTACAGTGACGATAAATGCAAAATAATAAAATTTGGAGGGATAAAATCTTGCAGGGTTCTAAATGAACTGTGTCCAAATAGGAAAGGGACCACTGTGGACAGCTCAATATGTTACTTGCTAGTCAAAAAAGCAAACATGAAAGATGTTAGGATGCATAAGGAACAGTGTGGAGAATAATACAGAAATTATTATAAAGATAATATATAAATCAATGTTTGGGCCTCTTCTGGAATGTGCTACACAATACTGGTCAACCCATCTCAAAATAATATTTCAGAATTAGAGTGGTTCAAAAGGCAGATGATGAAATTGATTAGGGGTATAGAAAATCTCTCAAATGAAGAGACACTGAAAAGACTGTGCTTGTCTGCCTTAGAAAGGAGACAAACAAATGGGGGCACAATAGAAATATGTAAAATAATGATAGTTTAGAGAAGGTAGGTTGGGAGATTCTGCTCTATCTGTCTCATTATTCAAGAATGAGGGGACATTCAATGAAATTAAAAGGTGTCAACTTCAAAAATTATAAAAGAGATATTTTTGCAAACAATGCATAATTAGACTATAGAACTCATTGCCATAAGGTATTTCTGAGGCCAAGAACTTAGCAAGATTCAGAAAAGGGATGGATAGTTAGATGGATAACACAGATATAATAGTTAATGCTAACAACTTTGGAAGGATGTAAAATCACATGGTCCAGGATGTAAATCAAACTCTGATTATGAGGATCAGATCTTCCTGGGGGCAGATTATCACACATCTGTCTACTACACCTTCTCTGAAGCAGTTTGTGCTGACCATTGCAGAGACATGATACTGAACTAGATGGAACTCAGGTCTGATCTAATCTGGCAATTCCTATGTTTCTATAAAAAAATGGAGATAGGTGGGTGACATTAGCAGGTTTTCATTATGTACTTTGATACTTTATTGTTTTCCATTGCCTTCTGTTGGGTACTGCATGTGAGTTTGAGAAAGTCTATGGGGAGCATTAATTTACCTCAATAACCTTTGGTTCAGGCCATGTACCAATAGTGTCTTTCTTCTAGTTGTTGTTTGGTGACTATTGTCAGTAAGTAACAACGCATCCCAAAATAGCAAAACATGAACAGCCTCTCAATGTGCCTGTAGTAGCTCTAGCGGTTAAGTGCTTGCACACGCTAGAATGCTAGGACAAAGCTTCCCCAATAAGTATAAGTGGACCCATGGACACGGTCACGGAGATAGTCTTATTCAAACAATAGCCACAATTTGCACTGGAAAAGACAGCAGGATGAAATCTTTTTATAGACAGACAATTCTGAAATCCCATGGTACAAGTTTCAGAAGATTCAGTTACTGAAGGTCTGAACAACAAAGTCCCAGACCTAAGGTTTCTCTTTCCTTGAGGTGATTTAATCACAACTACATGAACATAAATGCCACTGTCAGAGCAAAGTCAGTGCTCTGGGGCAGTCACAAAAAGCACAGATTGACAGAGGGAGGTTGTTTGGATATCCCGCAGGGGGTAAGCAGTGACTCTGAAGCATGAACACACTGGTCAGCTTAGCAGGTAAAACAGGAAGTTGTATCCCCCCTTCACTGGGCTAAATAGTTTCTTGCTGAAGTAAATACAGACACACAGGTTCAAAGTTAAGGCTCTCCTATTGACAGAGATTCAGATGCCTACTCAACACAGAGTCAAATTTCAAATAGTGCTGGGGTTCTCAAGATATGTTGGCCTTAAAAGGACACTTTAAGTACAGGATGTTTATTGCATGATGAGACCAAAGCCTCCCAAACATCAGAAAAAAGACGCTTTTCTGTTGAGCTGCACTGCAGCATCTTTGAAAAGCAACACAATGCTAAATCAGAAACTGCTGTTAGAGCAGGGCAAAGGCAAAAAGGGGCAGAGGGTCACACAATGCACAGTCTCCACCTCAACTAAATAGATTTCTGATATGGGTCAGTAGCAGTTTGAATCTCATTATAAATGTATATAAATAAGCTCTCTGAGCATTCAAATTTTGTTACAAATTAATGAAAATCCATCACTAGATTTTGGAAGATCCAGGCCTCATTTGAGACTGTATTAGTAGGGCTCTATTAGTAGGAGCATTGCCAGCTGATCAAGGGATGTGATTATTTCCCTCTATTCAGCACTGGTAAAGCCACACCTGGAGTATTGCATCCAGTTTTGGTCCCCCCACTACAGAAGGGATATGGACAAATTGGAGAGAGTCCAGTGGAGGACAAAGAAAATGATTAGGGGTCTGGGGCACATGACTTACGAGGAGAGGCTGAGGGAACTGGGGTTATTTAGTCTGCAGAAGAGAAGAGTAAGGGGGCATTTGATAGCAGCCTTCAACTAACTGAAGGGGGGTTCCAAAGAGGATGGAGCTATGCTGTTCTCAGTGGTGGCAGATGACAGAACAAGAAGCAATGGTCTCAAGTTGCAGTGGGGGAAGTCTAGGTTGGATATTAGGAAACACTGTTTCACTAGGAAGGTGGTGAAGCACTGGAATGGGTTACCTAGGGAAGTGGTGGAATCTCCATCCTTGGAGGTTTTTAAGGCCTGGCTTGACAAAGCCCTGGCTCGGATGATTTAGTTGGTGTTGGTCCTGCTTTGAGCAGGGGATTGGACTAGCTGACCTCCTGAGGTCTCTTCCAACCTTAAGATTCTATGATTCTATGAGACAAATTCAAATCATCTTAGAAGGTTGTACCATTTTAAAAGGTTACAGTACATGAATTACTCTGCCTTCCACCAGGTAAACAACTTTAGAGCTACCCAGCTGTATTAATTACTTTATTTTCTCCATGCAATGCCTCAAACTTCCAACTCTGATACCCGTGAATTCATGTCACCTCTATGTCTGGGCATCCTCAGGCAAAAAAAGGATTTATTTTTCTGAGCACTATCAGCCAGAAAGAAATAAGGAAATCCACAATCACACAGATGTACATTGAACAACTGAAATGCCAGTAAAGTAGCATTTAATGACCATTCTCATAAGGACAAATTCAAAAGTTGTAACTAAGTACAAATGCTTGATGGACTCCAAAGGGTGATCAATTTTCTGGTTTGAGGCAGTACAAATAATAAATAGTACCAATGACAGTCTGTCTTTTGTTGCCCATCATAACAAGAATGCATCCTTATGTCCTTTGAAGTGTAGTGTTGAGAAGAATTGTCAATGCACTGTGTTAAAAAATAATCTAGCAATGCATTAAAAAAGTCTTAATTTCAAACATTTTCATTTCAAGGCAGGTCTCCCTTCAACCTTGTAATCCCAAAGATAATTCCTTTATTACTCCTGTTCCTGTGCCCAAAATTTATGGTACAGTCGAGTCTTAATGCACAAAACAGATAAAACTGTAGGTTCCCCTTTGAAGCCTACCACTGTTTCTTAACCTGCTTCTGCTAATAGGTGAATTTCCTGTGACACTTTATGAATTCCTACCACTATTCAGTACAAATGTAGGGCCAGATTCTGATCTCCCTTACATGGTTGTAAATCTGGAGTAACTCAGTGGGAAAAAAAACAAAAAACAGATTTGCTCCATTCTAAATGTGATCAAAACTTAGCCCCTAGTAATTTCACCTTCCTTCTTTGGTCACTGTTCTCAAAGCCTCCCGTTCTTTTGTCTAAAGTGTGTGCAAACATTTTGAATCCCTCCATATGATGTTGCTAGCTTTTACTTTATGTTCTTTGGGTGCGTGTCTTTGGCAAAATCCTCTGTGATCTGGTGACAATTCCTAAATTGTAGATGGCTCTTCAGCAGTGCTGTGTGTTAGTCTTTTTGCTTTATCCATCTGAGCAGTCTGATTAACAGAACCTCTTCTCTGAATTCTCTCTTATACATTCAGCCCTAAAAAGACAACATTCCTTCCATTGATGTCTCAGTATATCTGTTTTATTAACTGGTTCTGTTAGTTTATGGTGGTGGTTTTTGGTTGATATTATATTTTATTGGACTTGATTTCTTTTTTAAAGTAAGTACCCACTGGAGTTGAAATTTGAAAAGGGTTCAGAAAGGAGCCACAAAAATGATTTGAGGTCTGGAAGTGAGAAACTTAAGCTCAATCTACTGAATTTATCAAAGAGAAGGTTGAGACATGACTTCATCAATATCTATAAGTGACTACATGTTGTGAAGGTTTTTGACAGTGTGTTAGGCTAGGTCTATACTACCCGCCTGAATCGGCGGGTAGAAATCGACCTCTCGGGGATCGATTTATCGCGTCCCGTCGGGATGCGACAATCGATCCCCAAATCGGCGCTCTTACTCCACCAGCGGAGGTGGTAGTAAGCGCCGCCGACAGAAAGCCGCAGAGGTCGATTTTGCCGCCGTCCTCACAACGGGGTAAGTCGGCTGTGATACGTCGAATTCAGCTACGCTATTCACGGAGCTGAATTTGCGTATCTTAAATCGACTCCCCCCTGTAGTGTAGATGTACCCTTAGTGGGGAAGGCTTTAATGTAGCAGACAAAAGCATGACAACACCCAATGGCAGACAACTAAACCTAGTAGAAAAATCTCAAAGTGGAAATGAGGTGCAAAATTTTAATGGTGAGGGTAAATTAACCATTGGAATACAGTTGGTCAAAAATGTAATTTCTGTCCTTTGTGAATTTCTGAGATGTAGACATTTCTTTTTGTCCCAAATTAGGTCAAAAAGTAAAATTCATAGAATTTTTCACAACATGAAATATTCTGCAATATTTCATTCAGTCAAAACACTTCATTCAGAAAAGTCAAAACACTTTGTTTCAACTGTTTTGACATTATAGAAACAAAATATTGTGATAATTTTTCACTAAAAATGTGGATGGAATCAATGTGTTGTTGCTAAACTTTTTGATTTTGTCAAATCATTTTTTGTCAGAAAATGCTGATTTGACAAAACCAAAGAATTTTGCAAGAAATTTATTGATCAACTCTCTGTTAGAGCAACTTACCTAGGGATGTGATGAATTCTCTGTCACTTGGCAACTTTTAATCAAGATCGGATGTGTTTCTAAAAGTTATGCTGTTGTCTAGGTCATCCAGAAGTTAGTGGCCTTGACTCAAAAATTAGCAGGTGAACTTCTATAGACTGTTTTATGTGTGAAGTCAGACTGGAAAGATTATCAGATAGGGCTGCTCTGGCCTTAAAATCTTTGAGTCAATGGACAACTCCTTGGGTATCTTACAGGCCACAGAGCTTAGGGGGCCACTTGGGCCAGGTCCTGACCCACTTTTTGTCTGAGTAGCACAGGGTTTTCATAGATTCATAGATTCTAGGACTAGAAGGGACCTCAAGAGGTCATCGAGTCCAGTCCCCTGCCCTCATGGCAGGACCAAATACTGTCTAGACCATCCCTGATAGACCTTTATCTAACCTACTCTTAAATATCTCCAGAGATGGAGATTCCACAACCTCCCTAGGCAATTTATTCCAGTGTTTAACCACCCTGACAGTTAGGAACTTTTTCCTAATGTCCAACCTAAACCTCCCTTGCTGCAGTTTAAGCCCATTGCTTCTTGTTCTATCCTTAGAGGCTAAGATGAACAAGTTTTCTCCCTCCTCCTTATGACACTCTTTTAAATACCTGAAAACTGCTATCATGTCCCCTCTCAGTCTTCTCTTTTCCAAACTAAACAAACCCAATTCTTTCAGCTTTCCTTCATAGGTCATGTTCTCAAGCCCGTTAATCATTCTTATTGCTCTTCTCTGGACCCTCTCCAATTTCTCCACATCTTTCTTGAAATGCGGTGCCCAGAACTGGACACAATACTCCAGCTGAGGCCTAACCAGAGCAGAGTAGAGCCGAAGAATGACTTCTCCTGTCTTGCTCACAAACACCTGTTAATACATCCCAGAATCATGTTTGCTTTTTTTGCAACAGCATCACACTGTTGACCAATATTTAACTTGTGGTCCACTATAACCCCTAGATCCTTTTCTGCGGTACTCCTTCCTAGACAATCTCTTCCCATTCTGTATGTGTGAAACTGATTTTTTTCTTCCTAAGTGGAGCACTTTGCATTTGTCTTTGTTAAACTTCATCCTGTTTAACTCAGACCATTTCTTCAATTTGTCCAGATCATTTTGAATTATGACCCTGTCATCCAAAGCAATTGCAATCCCTCCCAGTTTGGTATCATCCGCAAACTTAATAAGCGTACTTTCTATGCCAATATCTAAGTGATTAATGAAGATATTGAACAGAGACGTTCCCAAAACAGACCCTTGTGGAACCCCACTTGTTATGCCTTTCCAGCAGGATTGTGAACCATTAACAACAACTCTCTGAGTATGGTTATCCAGCCAGTTCTGCACCCACCTTATAGTAGCCCCATCTAAATTGTATTTGCCTAGTTTATCGATAAGAATATCATGCGAGACCGTATCAAATACCTTACTAAAGTCTAGGTATACCATATCCACAGCTTTTCCCTTATCCATAAGACTCGTTATCCGATCAAAGAAAGCTATCAGATTGGTTTGACACGATTTGTTCTTTACAAATCCATGCTGGCTATTCCCTATCACCTTACCACCTTCCAAGTGTTTGCAGGTGATTTCCTTAATTACTTGCTCCATTATCTTCCCTGGCACAGAAGTTAAACTAACTGGTCTGTAGTTTCCTGGGTTATTTTTATTTCCCTTTTTATAGATGGGCACTATATTTGCCCTTTTCCAGTCTTCTGGAATCTTTCCCGTCTCCCATGATTTTCCAAAGATAATAGCTAGAGGCTCAGATACCTCCTCTGTTAGCTCCTTGATTATTCTAGGATGCATTTCATCAGGCCCTGGTGACTTGCAGGCATCTAACTTTTCTAAGTGATTTTTAACTTGTTCTTTTTTTTATTTTATCTTCTAAACCTACCCCCTTCCCATTAGCATTCACCATGTTAGGCATTCCTTCAGACTTCTCGGTGAAGACTGAAACAAAGAAGTCATTAAGCGTCTCTGCCATTTCCAAGTTTCCTGTTACTGTTTCTCCCTCTTCACTGAGCAGTGGGCCTACCCTGTCTTTGGTCTTCCTCTTGCTTCTAATGTATTGATAAAAAGTCTTTTTGTTTCCCTTTATTCCCGTAGCTAATTTGAGCTCATTTTGTGCCTTTGCCTTTCTAATCTTGCCCCTGCATTCCTGTGTTGTTTGCCTATATTCATCCTTTGTAATCTGTCCTAGTTTTCATTTTTTATATGACTCCTTTTTATTTTTTAGATCATGCAAGATCTCGTGGTTAAGCCAATGTAGTCTTTTGCCACATTTTCTATCTTTCCTAACCAGCGGAATAGCTTGCTTTTGGGCCCTTAATAGTGTCCCTTTGAAAAACTGCCAACTCTCCTCAGTTGTTTTTCCCCTCAGTCTTGATTCCCATAGGACCTTACCTATCAGCTCTCTGAGCTTACCAAAATCGGCCTTCCTGAAATCCATTGTCTCTATTTTGCTGTTCTCCCTTCTACCCTTCCTTAGAATTGCAAACTCTATGATTTCATGATCACTTTCACCCAAGCTGCATTCTACTTTCAAATTCTCAACGAGTTCCTCCCTATTTGTTAAAATCAAGTCTAGAACATCTTCCCCCTTAGTAGCTTTTTCAACATTCTAAAATAAAAAGTTGTCTCCAATTCAGTCCAAGAATTTGTTGGATAGTCTGTGTCCCGCTGTGTTATTTTCCCAACATATATTTGGATAGTTGAAGTCCCCCATCACCACCAAATCTTGGGCTTTGGATGATTTTGTTAGTTGTTTAAAAAAAGCTTCATCCACCTCTTCCATCTCGTTAGGTGGCCTGTAGTAGACTCCTAGCATGACATAACTCTTGTTTTTTACCCCTTTTAGCCTAACCCAGAGACTCTCAACACTTCCATCTCCTATGTCCATCTCTACCTCAGTCCAAGTGTGTACATTTTTAATATATAAGGCAACACCTCCTCCCTTTTCCCCCTGTCTATCCTTCCTGAGCAAGCTGTACCCATCCACACCAACATTCCATTCATGTGTATTATCCCATCAAGTTTCAGTGATGCCAACAATGTCATAGTTGTATTTATTTATTAGCACTTCCAGTTCTTCCTGCTTATTACCCATACTTCTCGCATTTGTATATAGGCATCTAAGATACTGGTTTGATCTTGCCTCCCAGTTTTGTCCTGACCCTCCTTTCTCTCTGCCAATATAGCCCACACTCCCTCTTGTTTCCGACCCATCTCCCAGGTCTCCATGTTCCCCACTTACCAGTGGGCTTTGCTCACCTGTCCCCGTCAAACCTAGTTTAAAGCCCTCCTCACTAGGCTAGCCAGTCTGTGTCCAAATAGGGTCTTTTCCCTCCTCGAAAGGTGAACGCCATCTCTGCCTAGCAGTCCTTCCTCGATTAGCATCCCGTGGTCAAGGAAGCCAAAGCCCTCCTGGCGACACCATCTTCGCAGCCAGGCATTCACCTCCATGATGCATCTGTCTCTGCCCGAGCCCCTACTTTTGACAGGGTTGCAACATAACTCACTCAAAATTGGCATGACCACCCCTCCGTCATGACAGAAGGGCGGCCAGGCCAAACCTGAGTGGTGCTCTGACCAAATTTGAAAGAAATGGGAGTAGGAGCTTATGAACCAAGGGAATCATGTGTGTGGTTCAAGTGTTGAATTCTATCATGAACCCCAGATACCATAGGAGGTGCTTAAGAAATCCTTGTATTGAATAATCAACTAGTACCAGCCTGTACTGGTTTACATTTTAAAGGGTGAAACCCTGTAAAGTGCTAAGCAACTGCGCTAAATCCAGAAAAGCATGCACACTCACAAAAACTCACACCCACATAAATTGTGTGTGTGTTTGTATGTTTACATATTTATATATATGGATTTCAACCCTATTAAGACATTGACCCTAGTCACTGGAATAATTTGTAAGTAATTCCATGAATGTTCTGAAATTTGTTATTTTTGAAGGGGAAGAGCAGTTTTACATTTTAATCTTGAAAGCTAATGTGATTTCTTAAAAGAGAGCCCTTAAAAAGGAATTGTAATAATGGTTCAGGGTTAGGTGTGATGATACATGTGATTCTTTGATTTCCTTTCTATCATACTGTTTTGTTCATTAATTTGATTTTATTAAAATGAACTCTTCAAAAAACAATGTACCAAGTCTTTGCAAAGCATGGTGCAGTAGGTTGAAAAAAGTGTCTGGGGTTGTTGTTTTTTGGAGCAAAATCATACAAATGGTTTACATTTTAAAAAATGACAATTTTTGTGTGATGTGTTTTGATTTTTTAGTGTTTTGTTTTGTTTTATTTTTAAATCTCTTGTTCTTTGGAGTTTCAGCCTGGACCAAACACAAAGGTACAAACACAGTGACAAAAACCCATTTCTGATCCCCAAAAAGATACCAGAAATCTCACAGTATTGCTATTCCCTTGAGATTTCCAGTCCAATTGACTGTAGCTCTCACAAGGAAGTCGATTCCTGCAAAAATGTTTGTTAAGCATTTCCCCCCCAAGTTTTCCAGATAAATATTTGAACTTTTGATTGCATAGCAAACTCTACAGTGTACTCTGCATCTTCTGGGGCTCATTCATCAGCAGTTCTGACTACAGGTTAGACAGAGATTGCACATTCATCTTTGGCAAAGGAGAGCTTTTATAATTGCTTATACCAGGCTACACAAATGTACTCCATCTTCTGAATTTTCTTGTCTTTTCTTGCTTGGGGAAAAGTGTTTGCTGCTTTCAAGAAATGCCAGGTCTCATGATTTGAAATAGGCCCCGACAGTTTAGCATTTGTTGAGCAGAGTTAATATCGGTTGATTAATTAGTGCACCCCGCTAATTAAATAGTAGAGAAACCTGTTCTAAATTAGATCCATAAACAAACAAAGCATCTCCAGGCCATTCACATCCCCAGAGACTGACTGTGGTCTGAGGGTGACAGTTTATTTTTGATTAAGTGACCAGCATTTTGACTGCAGGTTATTCAGGTGACAGCTTTTTTACATTTCAGGATATTAACTGTTACGGGGTGTATGGAATCCTGCTGTGTGTGTGTGTGTGTGTGTGTGTGTGTATACACACACACAGAAATGATGCCTTGTGTGTGCATATTTATAATGCCTAATCCAAAGACCACTAAAGTCAATGGAAATATTCTCCTTCGTCTCCCCGGGTTTTGGCTCAAACCCAAGATCTAGAGCTAGTTTGCTGTAAAGTTATTTGTACTGTGCAGAAGATAACCCATTTCAAATGTAGTTCTGCCAACTTATTTTGTATTAAAATAAGATAAAATATATCTTAAAATGTGTCTGGATTTGGAGAGGGTAGCATACTATGTTTTGTTCAATTTTATTCTCACTCAGCACCCCAAGAATTACACAAATAAAACAAGTAATTATTATTACTTATTTTAAATGTTTATTAATTTCTTCTTGTGACTCTGTTTAATCAAAGGAGGGGAAGAGAGGAAGGGAGTTGCATTCCAGAAACACAAAAAAGTAAATATAAAATGAGTTTATTTAGGAAGATAATAAGTATTTTCTTTAAGGGAAAGTTGTTTAAAACGTATCATTCTGTATCTTTATAATAATGCCCTATATTCTGTGATTGCTCTGGGTCTAGTTCTGCTCCCAATAAAATCAGTAAAATTTTGTTTGCTGTTTCAAGAGCAGGATCCAGCCCCTACACAAATGAAAGTTGAGCCTCACTTGTTCAAATCTTATTTCCCTACTATTTCCCTGCATCTGCTCACCCACAAATTGAATGCTTTAGTCCAGCTTTGATCCTTGATTGAAAACCACATGGACACCAGGGAGGGATAGCTCAGTGGTTTGAGCATTGGCCTGCTAAACCCAGGGTTGTGAGTTAAATCCTTGAGGGGGCCATTTAGGGATTTGGAGATTTAGTTGGGGATTGGTCCTGCTTTGAACAGGGGGTTGGACTAGATGACCTCCTGAGGTCCCTTCCAACCCTGATATTCTATGATTCTATGAATTTCCAGTGCAGGATCAGAACATCTGCTTGTACTTAAGGAGGATCCATGGAAATGTGCTGAGCATTAAACGTGTTTGCCATTTTGGGGGTCAAAATATCATGACTTGAGTCCATATTATGGAGTTGGCAAATTTTAACATTTTCATATCAATATCTGAGTTCATACTTGCTTATGCTAGCGTATCATCACTAGATGTGAAATTCATTAAAAGAATTCACTCCCTTCATTTGCAGGGTGCAGCCCAGAAAGTATATTTAGGGGCTGAATTATCAATACAAATGAATAATGCAACTGATGAGATCACTCCGGCTATAGTGATTTGAAAGTTATATGGTAAACAAATGCAAAGGAAGCAAGAGTGGGCACAAGTCAACAGGTCTGCACTGTTTTGTTTTGTTTTTATTTATTTATTAAGATGTCCTCTCTACAGATGTATTTCTTTGATCAATATTTAATATTGATTCTTTGAAATGTGACCTACAAGTGATTTTGATAAATGGACTTGGAAGATGTCTAATTTCATTCTGTTTTTACGTATTTCTTTATCATTTTCCCAAAAGTTGTTTTGCAACTTTCTTTAATACTTCCACTGTGAAACACAAAAGATACTTCATGTCTTCAAGCAGCATCAGAGTTTGGTCCTTTCTCCCATAATTCCCTGGCATACACAAGGTATCTCAAAAGGCCTTTCAAAATCACCCAGAATGCACTGCTGCTGGTATTGGGCAGGAATCTTTGGGATACAGACCAGAAAGCACTATTGTTAAATCAATTCAGTGTGGTGTTAGTGTAGAGAAAGGGTAGAATTGCAGGACCACTGCAATAACACATGCCGAAGGTGGATATGCTGAATTGTGTATACAAAAATCAATGTGCAATAATCAAGTTAAGTACATTCAATGGAACACTAGTGAACATGTGCTTTAGGGAATCTGTTCTTCTTTTTTATTAGTTCTCTAACTACTCATACCAAATGATGTACTTAAGCCCAAGTGACATGAGTTACTTAAGTACATGGAGTAGTCCTATTCAAGTCAAGATGGTGATTTTTTTACTTCAGTACCTAGTTGAATCTGGACCTTGAAGTGGGAACTCAGAAACCTAGTAAGATTAAATTACATTAGGACCAAATCTTGCTTTCCTTACTCTTGTATAAAGCATGTAAGATTTTGCCTTTATCTTGTATATTTAAATAGTGATGTGATAATGTGACAAATGAAAATGAACTTTCAATAAAGATGTGGGGCCTGAGTCTGATCTCACTTTCTCTGATTTCACTTTAGTAACTCTTGATTTGCCACGTTGTAACTGAGATCAGAATCAAACCCAGAGTCCCTGACAATCATGGCTAATAGGAATATTAACTTATTGTACAAGCAGAGTTGTATTAATGTTTCTTATTAAAAAGAGAGCTGCTGAATTTTGGCATGTCGCTAAGTTTCCAAAGTGATTCAAAACGCACATATTTTCAGTGATGTTTTTCAAGTATTTGCTGCAATTGAAGCTATATTTACACTGCACTCTACTGGTGGTGGCATGTAGGGTATTTATAGCTCCACACCACAGTGAAAAGCAAGCTGCATCCATGCTGTGGTGTGTAGCTACATGTGCTGTGGACGGCTTTGGCAGGGGGGAAGTGATGGGGAAAGGCTTCAGGAACGGGGAGACAGCAGGGCACTACTAAAAATAGCATTGTAGACGGGGGAAGCACTACTTGGGTGTGTAGACAGATGTATAGGATACATACTCTCGGGGTTCAGGTGTGTCTTTACTCACCTAAGCAGTACCTCACCCCCTACATTGCTATTTATACCCATGCTAGGGGTGTGTGCAGTGTACGTACGCTGCCTGCTGCCATGAGGTTTGTGCAGTGTAGATGTACCTTGAAAGTCAGTTTTCATCAGCACAACTGTATCCAACTTAGAAACAAAATGGAAATTTTGGTGAAATTTCACAAAAATGACAGCAGAATTGATGCAATTACATCAAAAGTTTAATTAATGTAGGATCTGGGACGTCTCATTTTTAACAGAGGAATATTTCCTAGAACCCAGTACGGTATCACCAGCGTTGTGCCATATATGACCAAAAAAAGGACCAACTTTAGAAACTTGGGTGCTTGAATAAGTGATCTGATTTTCAGAAGTACTGAGCACTTGCAACTCTCACTGATGTCAATGGGAGTGCAGATCATAAAAACACCTGGGTATGGAGTGCAGGATTGGACTCAGAATGTGTTTATTGAAGTTAATTTCTTTGCACATTCAGAACACTACCAAATTCTAATTCATACCAAAATATCCACGTTTAAAAATATTGATGCTTGAGGAAGGTGGGAATCCGTTTGCCAGATTAGGAATGTAATTATACAACTGCACATTTTATTATAAGTAATTAGTAATACTTAGCTCTCAAAGCACTTTACAAAGGAGGTAAGTAACATTATCCTCATTTTATACCTGGGGAAACTGAGGAAGATAGGGAAGTAACTTGCCCAAAGTCACCAAGCAGGCCAGTGGCAGAGGAGGGTATAGAAAGCAGCTCTGCTGAATTCCAGTCAAGTTCTCTATCCACTACACCACCCCACTTGTGACTAGTCCTTGCTTCAGGAAGATACTTTTTCAGCAGATGTTTCCATTGCTTTCATTAACCTCTCATGTCTGGCTGTCTCATTCAAAATGAAAAAGCTAATTCTTTTTTTATTATTATTTTAGGTATTCATCCACTGGTTTAAAAACTCCTCAGAATACTTCAATAAATATGCAACTGCCTTCACGAGAGACCACCCCCTATTTTAATAATGTGGATCAAAAGGACTTGGTTGGATATTCCGCATCAAGGGCCAACTCAGTTCCCATCATCCCGTCGGTGGGCTTGGATGAAGCCTGCATGCAAATGCAAAATGTTTCTGAAGTAACAGGCATCAAATGGTGCAAAAACTCCTATTCAGCTGAACTTGTCAATGTCAGTGCCCCAGTCAGCAATTGTCTTATAGCAGAACAACAGGAAGTGAAAATATTGCTAGAAACTGTCCAGGAACAGATTCGAATTCTGACTGATGCAAGGAGGTCAGAGGACTATGATCTGGCAAGCACAGAATCAGAGAACAGTGCAAGTGAAAACACAGCGTTTCTGCCCATGAGTCCCATGGCAAAATCGGAACGAGAGGCAAAATTTATCTTAAAAAGCGAAACACACAGAGACTCGGCATTGACCAAGTGACTTTGAGGAGAATGGGGGTCGGGAGAAAAGGATCTGTGCACTCAAAACTTTGCTAAACAGGAAAGGAAGGAAATTAAATACAAATTATTTATATGCATTAATTTAAAAGCATCTACTTAGAAGAAACCAAATAGTCGATCGCCCTCATATCATAGTGTTTTTTAACAAAATATTTTTTTAAGGGAAAGAAAAGTTCCAGGAGGGATAAAGCATACATCTAAAGCTTTTTTGGTTTGGGTTTTTTTTTGGGGGGGAGGGTGTTGTAGTTTTTTCTTTTGCAGAGTTACACATTCAGTTGCAGTTACAGTATGTTTTAGAACTGTCCTGTTTGGCTATTAGAAGGCTTGGGATATGCATATTTTTCAAAAAGGCCAAATTCATTCTTAGACTCTTTGGTTTCAAAGTAGAGCTGTGTTGAACTGTCCACCAGGGATTCATTCTCTGGTGAGCAAGTTCTTCTTGAGTAGCCTCAAATAATACAGGCCCATAATTAGCCCTCCATTCTACCAGTAGCTTGGTCCCAGATTCATAATTTTAAAACAAACCAACATACACACAAGGTCAATCTTTCCTATCTAAATTCTGAAGTATGGTTCCAAGCCATCTAAAATCTGAAGCAACTGTAAAGCCCTGATTCAGCCAGATGCTTAAGCATGTGGCTTCCTTTAAGTACATGAGTAGTCTTAGTGAAGTCAATGGGACAACCCATGACCTTTAAGTTAGCATGTGCTTAAGTATCTTGTTAAATCAGGGCATCAGAGCAGGAGATGCAATGATCGGGTGTTGCTCAGAAACACTGCGCAGCCCCATCTCATTGTGAACTGTGCTTTTTAAGTTTGGATTTTCAGTGAGAAAGGAAAAGAAGAAGAAAAACGTAGTGTGTGTGTGTGTGGTCTGAATTTTCTACCTTTGGGAACTTAAACCACATTATTTTGTCACAAAAATCACAGTATTTTGAAAATGTTATACTTTGAAGACATTTTTGAGCACTCCAAAAGAGCACTTTTAAAATATATTTTTAGTATGGTTTGTTCAGAGATCAGTTGGGGAGATACAATATGATCAATATTCAGCATATATTTGTTCATGCTGTCCTAATTTGTTTCCACGTTCAGTTTTTCCTGTCATTTAATTAAGCATGACTTCCGCTTGTGAACTTTTAAGGCCCCTTTCCTGCAGCTGGTTTGGTACGCGTGGGTCCAGGAATTTGGAAAAACCTGTCTTGAATTTAATGAGGCTGTGCAAGGGCACATGGGCTCCACCAAATAGATCCATTTGGAGAATCAAGGTTTTAGAGAAGGAAGATCATTTCCTGATTGCAGCGTCCCAAGCACTTGCTTTCTTATATTTTCTTTTCTGTTTTCTCCTGTATCCACAGCACATGATATGCCACTAATACAGTGGCCTAAATTCAGTAATGACATATGAACTACTATTTTTAAATACAGTCTGTTTAAATTGTTTGTTTAAAAAATTAATGAACTATAGTAAATAATTACCAAATAGCCTTCCCTATTCAATGCCGGAAGACTGGTTGATTTATTAACAAAATCTACAGTATACACAAAATGTATTCAAATATGTACTCCCTTTACAGCAAGGTAATTGCTAAAGTTATTAGATGTGCCCCAGACTTTCCAGTTCACCATTCTCAAGAGTGAGTTTCCAAAATAGAACAACCGATTGGTCTAGTGCTTTTGTGTGTTGAGTCGGAATAAAGCAATATTTCAACTTCTGTCTATTGAACTGAAGAAAAAAAAAAGCTGAAGGCATATGCCATTTATTTCCCCCCAGTTAGGGCATTAAGGAAAAATTAGTATTCACATAAGAAGTCTTTTTTCTAAAAAAAAGCAAAGTTGATGGAATTGTCTCATTTACACAACTTTCTATGGCTGTAATCTTTGCTGTGTGTTTTCAATAAAAATATATATGAGTGCAAATTATGATTTATGCCCCTGGATGGAGCATCATTGGTTTTGATTCCCTTCTTCAAATGTCACTTGGATACCGCTGGATTTAAGGAACGAATTCCCTGAGTGATGTACCTTATTGTTGATGAAAGCTCCAATCCTGCAATTTCATATGTGTGGGCAATGCCCTGTTCACTTCAGCAGGGCTCCATGTGGGTGCAGCAGGCTGCCTCCACTCATTGAACTACAGGATCAGTACCTAAGATACATATTTCAAAATGAAACCTTTTTAAACTAAGAGAAGTCTGGCCTTATTGCCCCTAAATCCAACTACATTTTGCAATCAGAAAATGCACCCTTTGAAATGTATTGGAAACACACTGCAGGATTTCTGTTGAAGAAAGAGGCAATGCCTTTCTTAAAAGAAAGTGTTAGTTCAACACACTCAAAAGCAGAAACAGTGGAAGAGCAATGTATTGAAAACTGATGGAGTGTCTGATTGAATAATAGATGAAGATCTGAAATGGTGAGAAATCTTCAACTCATGTTAGAGATGCTATCTTGTACTCAGCAAAGGATGTGTGACTGTTATTTGTTACCTGTTCTATTCAGTTTCAGCATGTTTGAATAGAGAGACATTAATACTAACCTTATGATAGACTAGTGTATTATTTGTTAAGAATATCATTTCAGCACTTATTGAAAGTTCTATTGTTTCAAGAGGAAAAAGTTAAAGAAGATATAGACAGGTCACTGTAATATGAATTGTATTTTTCTCTAATCTAAGTGTTTCCCCCTCTATAGTGAATGGAACAAAATTTTCTCTGAGTTCTGACATTTTAATTATGCAGGCTGCAGAAAAGACTTCATAAAGTTTCACTTACACTACTAAAATACTAGCTCATATTTTTGTTCCATACATCCCATTGAACCCAAGTTGCTTAGAAGGGGTGTAAGTCAGTGTAGAATATAGTTTGTGCTAATAAAATTACATCTGTTGTTCAGCTGGGAAACCAAATAATAATCCTCCATGGAAGAAACTCTAAACTCATTGATGTACTCATAAGATAATTGAAATTTACAGCTGCCCTGTAAAGATCAAGTTTAGTTAGGTGTGAAAATTCACACGGGTTGTTACACTTCACCAAACTGGGAAAATAGCTAATTAAATGGTTTGAAATTGACATCTCTTAAGCATACTACTATTGAACAGAATTACAAAATATGGCCATTGTGTGTCCTAGATTTCTTGCTACTAAATAGGTTTTCTTCAAAACAACTCAACAGCCTCCTCCCTGCCCCCTATTAGTAGAGGGGTCCCATAAATCTGAAGTGGGAAATGTGGTGAATATAGACAGACATTTTCACATTGCTTAAAAGTTATTAACCATCGAAAAACTCTTTATAATTTCAATAGGGCTATACTCTGATATCCTAATTCATGTTCAGTATTCCCTTCTTGAATAGCCCCATTAAGTTCAATGAGTCTATTCATGGATAAGGTAGTATTCAAAATGAGTAAGGCTGTCAGAATCTGGCCCTCAGTTAGGGAAAAATCTTAGGTGGCCAGACTCTCAATTGATGTATATTAATCTAGCTCCATTGAAGTCCATTGGAGTGATGCCAACTTACATCAGCTGAGAATCTGGCCCAAAATGATTAATCACACTGTTAAACAATAGAATACCAATTGAAATTTATTAGCGCTGTTAAGCAATTAAAAACATTAATCGTGATTAATCGAGTGATTCAAAAATGATTCACAATTAATCGTGCAATTAATCGTACTGTTAATAATAGAATACTATTTAAATATTTTTGGATGTTTTCTGCATTTTCAAATATATTGATTTTAATTACAAAACAGAATACAAAATGTACAGTGGTCACTTTATATTTACTTTTGACTACAAGTATTTGCACTATAAAAATAACAAGTATTTTTCAGTTCACCTAGTACAAGTGTTGTAGTGCAATCTCTTTATCATGAAAGTTGAACTTACAAATGTACAATTATATACAAAAAAACTTCAGTCAAAAATAAAACAATGTAAAAGTTTAGAGCCTATAAGTCCACTCAGTCCTCCTCCTTATTCAGCCAATCGCTCAGACAAACAAGTTTGTTTACATTTGCAGAAGATACTAATGATAGGTTCTGCTTGATAACAATCCAAAGCAGTGCAGACCAACGCATATTCATTTCCATCTTCTGAGTCAGATGCCACCAGTAGAAGGTTGATTTTCTTTTTTGGTGGTTCAGGTTCTGTAGTTTCCGCATCTTAGAATTAGAGCAAATATTTGTAATAAAAAATAAATATAAAGTGAGCACTCTATATTTTATATTTTGTGTTCTAATTGAAATCAATATATTTGAAAATGTAGAAAACATCCAAAATATTTAAATAAATGGTATTCTATTATTGTTTAACAGTGCAATTAATCATGATTAATTTTCTTAATCACTTGACAGCGCTAATTATTGTGTCTATCCCCCTACAAGGGCTGAATAGTCCCCAGTGAGACCCAGTTCAGCAAAACACTTACACATGGGTTTAACTTTAAATTTTGAAGCCAATGAGACTTAAGCATATGCTCACAGTAATGCATGTATTTAGATGCCTTTTTGAACCACGGCTTAAAAGAAGATCTACGGAAGCTATCAGATAGGGAGTCAAATTCTGCTCTGAGTTAAACGTGATAGTGTAAGTAAGAGTAAAATTTGGCCACATAAAGCAATACTATATTTCATCTTTCCACAAATTCAGTTTACTAGATTTCAAAGGTTCCCATAATTTTTAAAGAAATGGTAACAAATATGTACTAAGGGAGAGTTCTTCCAAAGTATGAATATTGTGATTCAGAATTAAAACTCATAGGATCAGAGCTGTAACAAAGAGTTCAAGTCTGGTCTAAAAATTGGCAGATACCAAAACCAGAGATGGTCTCATAGTAAAGCAGAAATTCCCCTTACATACATATACCTACAAGCAAAAGACTGAAAAAAAGGTTTTTAAGTTGCCCGCTCTTCCTTTCCTTTGTTGCTTTTATCATTCTTTTTTGTACAAGTTTAAATGTTTGCTTTGTTTTATATTTTGAAAATTAGTTTCTGGCCCATCATCTTCAAAACAGCTTAAAAACACAAGTGCTTTCATGTTTGTATTTATTGAAATCAAGGGATTTTTCTTAAATGGTCAGGGACAATGATGCATAAGCTACTGCTCCAAGTATATGATCTTTTTTTTAATTTTTATTTTTATTTCAATTTTTTGAGTAAGCCTGGGTCCCAATCAAAAATATCAATGCATGGAAAATTAAAGGTGGCTCTTCACCCTATCATATTGTAGGATGTTTTAGGTGCTTGTAACTGGTGCTTTGTGTGTACTGTGACCATGGCAAACTGGGAGTGAAATCCTGCTCAATTTATTTATATGAGGGTTCCCTCTGGATGCACTAATGAATATGGTTTCTTTGGCCCTTGGTGTGCAGGGTTTGGATTTGACATTTGCAGATTAACCACATTATATTCTTTTTTGTATTTTAAATAGCAAACTTGAAAAGTTCATTCACTGAAATGTACATCAAATAGTACTGAGCTGTGGCAAAGTTCTAAAGTTCTGATTGGACAGATATTGAAGTTAATGAGTCTTTGTCCTGTTGACTTGAATTAGATTGGGCATTGGATTGGACCTTATAGAGCATTATTTTCTAGTTTTTAAAAAACTAGCTAGAAAGTGTATAACTGAGAGTGGAAAGTTATTATTGTAACATGGAATACACACTGGATAAGGATACAGAGTCTGTAGTACCTGTATACTGCATACTGTTAAAATGGTGTAATCTTAACAAATGTATGAGCTATTAGAATTGTGTGTGCATTGAAATTGCCAAAACACAATCTACCTGAACTTATCAATAACTGAGTTTGTAAATTTTAAACAAGGAGGAGAGAAAAAAGCTTTTAACTCCCCGCTCTTTATTGATTGTTATTACACATATTGATTGTATTGGAGGTAACCATCCTTTGATTCTTCATTTATTACTCAAGCATCATTTCTGAAGTCCACAATCAGTTATAAAGACAGAGAGATAAAAGGACAATTGTCTTGGGGCATTTTGCTACTTCAACTTATTTTCTTCATAGAATTTGAAGAGTAGTTTTCTTTGCATAAAGGCCCTGCAAAGGAGGAGATATTTCTAATGCTCCAGATTGCTATTTTAGTGAGACTTTTTATTTTCAAATTAATAATAATAATAATGTAAAAAAATCACAACAAACAAAATCTACATAATTTTTTCTATAAAGGGAATTATTATATTTTATATGTATAATTAATACTTTTTTACGATTATTAAAGAGTATAAATTAAGTATAAGACATACCGTACGCATATGGCATGTATATTCTGTGTTTGTTGATATAGCCTTGAGCAATATCTAATCTAATTGCATCAGAAAGAGACCTTTGTGCCATTTACCTTCTCTATTTCCATCAGCACCAACTACAGTACATATCATGTCACAATGGATGATCATGCCTTATATAAGCTTTATCTCATCCTCTTTCTTTCCCTTTCGCATGAAGGAGTTCAGGCCCAGTTCTTCACTGATTTACATCCCATGCAACATTACTGAAGTTAATGGGGTTGCAATGGCTATGAAACAACACAGAATTTAGACCATAGCGCCATATTCCGACACCCTTACAATGTTGAATATATCTTACCCACATAAGAGAGAATGTCATTCAGAAACTGGCCTTAGGGACAAGAGGATTTAAATTGTAAGTCCGAAACAAGTAAACCTAAGCCCCAATCCTTCAAGGATTGAAGTGCTTAAATCTATGTATTCTGTGTAGTCTCAGTGGGGGGATTTCCCAGTCTGTGCAGGATCTGGGCTTAAGTGATTTTAAATGGTAGCAAATTCTTAGTATGTCTTTGTGTCATTCTTTCATGATTCCATAAAGTTTCTAACATTTCAGAAATCATGGAGTCAAAATGTCTTCCATTATTTTTCTGTCTGAAGTTATGACACCATAAGGCCTGACAGGTTTGATCGCTCATCTGTTTGACACCCTATTATATCTGTGCCAAGGATACCCAATATTAATATTTGCATGAAATAACAGAAATCAAAGCCGGCAAGGGTCTGACTAAACCAGAATAGATCTTCAACATGTTGAACAATTGTGGTCCAAGCATACTTGATTGTTAGCTTTTCTGAGCAAACACAGCTACTTTTGGGAGCTGATGATTCTTTACTAGACTAAAATGTATAATTTTGTGTGTACTACTGCTATCCCCAAAAGTGTGAAATGTTCTCTAGACTATACACTTAAATTAAAAAAAAAAATCTGAAAGCCAGCTAATTTGAGTGGTGGAATAGGACTGCAAACTCAGTCCAGTACTAGCTAAGCCACATATTTAACTGGATGACAGAACATTTTCTTGTAAAACTAGTCCTTCTGTGTCTTCTCCCCATAAATTAATGTATTGATTGCATGTATGTTATTGCCTATGAAGGAATTAATTGTGTGATAGCAAGAAACCAGTATTTATATTTGTTTAGAAATCATTAACAGTTAAAAGTGTTACCAGTAAGATAGCTTCCAACTCTTTCAGAAGACCAAAGACCAGTATACACATCTGAAGCTACCTGAGTTTTATAACTTCTGAGCTTGCTTTTTGCCTCCCATTATTATTAAAGTTCCTCCAATGATTAAGATTCCTAACAGATACTGAATCAAATAATTTTATGGGATTAATGTCAAAACACATGAAGGAGCTATGACAATAGATGTAGAACCGTTTTAAAGTAATCCTTGCTTTGGAAGGGTAATAAACACAGTTTTATCTCAATCGGTGTCATGAATAGTTGGAAGCTACTTATGTCTGACATTTTAAAAACATATTTTAATGTATTTAAGACAAAACAATTGATATCTATTGCTTTCCAAAATAAATAGTGTCAGCAAAAGGTAATAAGGAAGAAGTGGGGAAATGAGAAAATGCCTTAATGTGGTCTTTTCTTATTTCTACTAGACAGTGCTCATTATTAAAACAGCATCTTGTACTTCCAGAATTATATGGGAATATACTGAGACAATGTTTCTCACCTTAGTCAAAATTCACTCCTGTACAGAATGAGCACAAGCCTTGTGCACCTCTTAACATCCCAATAAATCTCTCAAAATAGTCCTTAAGTGGGACAAAAGTGTGCCATAGACTTTGTGTTGGCTCTCTGCATAAGAATGAATTTTATTCACTCTGAGAGAACGCTGATCTTTTCCAAGGGAAGATCAGTGAGTATGTTCAGAAAAAAAATAGTAAAGGAACTAGCTTTACTTTCTTAAAAAAAAAAAAAAAATTAACTAAGGAATTACCAAAATCAGAGCTATCTGTTAAATCATGACTATCCTAGAAACAGTTCTGATTTTGCTGATTCTTGATTGGAAATAACCAATCAGACAGAAACATTAGCAGACAACCCTATATAGCCACTTGTTTAAAAATATGTATAGATAAGATTTCTCCTGTCTCCTTGTTATAAAAAATGTTTTCACAGGTGAAACCAGAATGGATTAAAAAAACATTAGGACAAAGTCTGAGAAATTATGCTTTACCATAACCTGCTACTTCACGGTCTAGTGATCTCAAGTCCTAGCCATCAGAGCTAGTTGAGATTTTTTACATTTCAAAATTTCAAAATTGTATAAATTTTGAATTTAAGGGGAGAGGGTGAGAAAAAAAAACATTGTGACATTTCCTCCCTGTCCCCCCCCCACTTTTTCCCATCCACCTCTGCTTGCCATATATATTTTCTGTTAAATTGTTGAAAAAAAATACATAGGAGAAAAAAGTTTTTCCTCATATAAATATATTAGGACAATGGTCAATTCTTTGTTTTGTTCTCTGATTCTAACTGAGAAACTTGAAGCTATAAAAGCTCAACACTATACTTGATGTACATGCTAACCTCCCATTTAAATCAATGGGAGATTTTTGTGTAGGTTGATGACAAGTTTGGGCCCTACATGAAAATTAGAAGAATCTAATAGACGAAAAACAATTCTGTTCAGAACTCCCAGACCTGAGTCTGATTTGGTGTAAACAGAAGTACCTTCATTGAAGTGAATGGGGCTTCAGTGATGTGAATGGGGCTTCCAGGGAAAACATTGACAGTTTGTGGAAGTAAATATTAGCCCAAATGCAAAACTCTGATTGGCTGCAATGAGGCCAGGATTTTTCACCCCGATGTTTAGATGCAATACGGTATAAGATACCAATAGCATGAGTTATTTTTTGTCCTTGTATTTTAGGCTATTTACAGTGCGCAAACTATTGTGGTTCCTCCTCTACGGCTAAAAAATGTTTCTAGTAGAATCCAAACAGAGATATATGAAGGTTTTTCTCCCTGAAAATTTAGTAATAGAGTCTAAAACATAGGGCCATATCCTCAGCTGGTGTGAACTGGCTTTTGGACTCAGGCTGCTTTAGACTGAACATCTGGCTCACAGTTTGAATGGACTTGCTATTTTATACAGTATTTTAAGTAACTGTAATAATCCAATATTTCCATAAGGATGGTTTCTGCACTGTATGCAGCAGTATCATTCCAGCTACCCTCATCTTTTATACTTAATGCCATATTCTCCTTGATCTTTGCGCAGCTTCTGCTACTGTCTGCAGCCCTATTAAAAGTGGCCATTGTAGTTCTGCAGTTAGCAGAATTACTGTTATTGATGAACTAATTTAGCTTCAGTTCTGCCTTTTGTATGAGGAGCACTTACAACCCTTATCTAAGAGCTGTATTAT
This sequence comes from Trachemys scripta elegans, assembly GCF_013100865.1. Taxonomy (NCBI): domain Eukaryota; kingdom Metazoa; phylum Chordata; order Testudines; family Emydidae; genus Trachemys; species Trachemys scripta. The sequence goes on from NC_048304.1 coordinate 71,686,310, forward strand.
CTCTCTCACACACACAAACATGCCTGTGTACACACAAAAAGAAACATTCACTTTGTAGCAATCCTAGAAATTCAAATCCAGTCCCAGTGGGTGTGATGCGTCTGTTAGGTTGGTTTTCAGATACAGAGTTGTGTTTAATAAACACAATAAAAGTATATTTTCATATTGTTTTCTAAGTAGCATTCCTGTATATGGTATAGAGCAACAGGCCGGTGAGTACACTCACATCCATCTACTTTTTGATCTTAAAGAATAAGGGTGGGTTTTCCAAGGAGCCTATGGGTAATTAGATGCCTAACTCCCTTAGACTTTTTTGAAATTTCCAGCCCAAAAAGAAGCTGATGGAAGACTCGCTACAAAAATAATTATTCTGAGCAACCTATGTGTGTGTGACTTTTTCTCTTTTTCCTTTCTTAATAAATTGGGTCTTATGTGAACCAATCTACATGAACAATTCTTTCCATTATGTATTTACAGACCAGTGCATGGCATGAAATCTGGCAGAAAATTTACAATTGGTTAGGGGTTCAGAGTCTTTCCTTGCAGGTCCAACCTTAGAGAAATTCACCTTTCCGACTCTGCCCTGTCTTAAACTTGGAGTACAGTTTGACTCAGTTCGACTCCATCCTGCCATGTTGATGAGTACTGCTGTAAAGGTGCAAGGAATCTAAGAGCTAGCACTGAATACTCACCATTTGCTGTATGCCTGTGCATAAATGGATCCACAAAGGTGTCCAGTCCTGCATGTGCTGGATACCTCCTGTAAGGCAGAGGGTGATCAACAGCTCATAGGGTAGTGAAATATGCACTGGTTAGCAGCAGATGCTCTCTCGCAGCCCCTGCACTGAAATGAGTACTGGGGTTGAGCTGAGCACAGTTGCTTTCATGCAGGATTTTAAATTAATCCTATTGCAAATGCAGGACTAGAAACCACTCATGGATGCTTAAGAGTATAGCTGGTCAAAGCCTTTTCAAAATAAAAGAATTTGTTTGTTTATTTTTAATCGGACCTTTTTTCAAAAGAAAATTTTGCAAAACAAGTGACCAACATTTTTTGTGAATTTTTTCTTGACAATATTGACTGAAATTTTCATCAAAAAGGGCACTGACTGTTGTTGAAATGGATATTGACATTTTTAATTTGATGCAAACTCAATTTTCAGAAAAATAAACATTTTGATAACCATTTTTTCAAGAAACAAATTACCCATTTAAAAAAAAGAATTAGTCTAATTCGAACCCCATGTGACCTACATCATTTTTTCTAAGCCTTTGCATTCCTCCCTGCTCCCCATTTTTTAACTAGCTCTACATAAGTGCTGGATTCAGAAGATACTGAGAACATAAGAGCCAATTGCTGACATAAACAAGTGCCAGGGTTTTAAGCAAGTACTATCTATAGCAGTCAGCTGCTCAATATCTTATGACTTGCTGGGTCAACAGTGCTCTTATTGGCCTTCCTTCCTGTAGGGCTTGCTCCTCTCAGCTTACTTTATTGGATCACATGAGTAACAAAACACCATGCTCAGCAGCCCAACCACTGTTAAAGCTGCTTTCCAACCATCTCGTGCCAAACTCCTGAGAGACTGATCACTTGAAAATTACTTAACATGGAATGAAGATTAGGAATACGTTGTTCCTTCACTGTATGTGTCCAGCTGGTATATGTGGGGAAAAAAAGATGTGCCTGGTTTGTTGATTAAATAGGTTTTCAATATCCACCATTTAATCAACAGGGATATTAAGACATCCTAATAAAATCTGAATGATTTGTTCTGTTGGTTACTGATATCTGTGTTAATGCCCACCCGTAGCTCAGATTTTTCTTTGAAATCTTTATTTTTTAAATCACATGGCGTGAATCAGGCTGCATTTCAAGCTGAAGTTTCTGAAATGTAGTACTATACTTGATTTCATAGATTTTCCTTAATGATCATTGAAAATTTGCCATGTCACAACAGGCTATAAAAGCTAAGCTTACAAAAAATGTTCCATAAATATGCATGATATGAATATGGAAGTTTGAGCATTCATATTGCACAGAGTGAGTATTGTGAGGTCTTTTCCTTAGCAATTGAAAGCCTTGAACCATTGTTCACCTGTAGCTGAATTATGGATAATAAACTACCCTACCAAATTACTTATATTGTTAACAACATTAGTATGGAACATTTAATTGAATTTGGGGGCCTGTTATAGCAATATATAAATAAAGTACTTTCTTTGTAAAGAATTCCATGAATATGAATACTCCAATCTGAGGTTTAAGCATCTGGGAAATTTTCTTGGTAAAGGATATAAACACACAGCCTAAACACATTAAAGAAGGGAAAAAGCTGTTTCTTTTCAACTGTCTTTGTTTCCCCATTTTCTTTTTCCTCTATATTTGTTCTGCAGAGAGCGGGGAGAATAATCATAGTGCCTATGACAAAGATTGTGTTTCAACAAGTGTGCAATGTGATCATTGTTTTATTCTTTTGTTTATTTTTTTAAATTGCAAATGGAATCCATTCTCACGCTGACAATGGCTAAAAGGAACAACCTTGAAAAAAATGTCATTCGACGTTTCAGCAAATGTTCTGATTCATTATGTTTGGCCTCCACTTTTGTGGAGATGTACATTCTTGTCCATGGTTTTAAAGGATAAAAAAATAAGAACTGATTTTAATTATCAATATGTATTTTGACTCTTTTGTTTTTGGTTTTCAGGCATGTAGGATGGTTTTATTTATTGCAGAAATCTACAGATAATCTAAAGAAAAATCATCATTTTTGTTCTTGGTTTGAGCAAATCAGTTTTGTTTTATAAATAATGCAGCCCTTTTTCCTTAAGTAGTGCTAGTCTGATTGTGCTATTTATCTGTGATATCTCTACTCTTAAAGCAGGGGTTTTCATTTGTTAATCGGGCCACAAAGAGGGAGACAAATGTTATCTTTTTGAAAGCAAAAGCTTTGTTCATTCCAGTTGCATTAGTGCAAGGATAACCAGGATTATTCTGAATATGAGACAATAAGGTTCATGACTCTTGGACATCACAACATATATCATAACATACAATGAAAGGGCCCAGTCCTGCTACTAATGAAGTCAATTTTCAAGTAATTCAATTTTTTTTAAGATAATCCAGCCTGCAGACCTTGGAGTTTTCACTAAATTGTGTCTATTATCTGGAGTTATAAAAGTTCCATTTGGAAAGGCAAAACCAGACAAAACTGCACATTCAGAGAGAAATCAATTGTGATTAAAAAAGAAATACAACATACATTCAAAGATCATTGTCAATATACAAAGAACAGCAAAGGGCCTCTGTGAAATGTTCTTCTGTTACAATGAAATGAACTATCATCCAGGTGGCAACAATACCACTTTACATAAAAGAAAAACTTCAAATATTACTAATACTTTACATGGTAATTTGTAGTGGTATCTGTGTCATCCTCCATTTATTTCTTATACCAGCCTTAATCACGAACAGTTGGATTCTGTATGTTTTATCTAATTTTACATCATGTGCTAATTATTCGGCTATTGAGTTGCAGATACTATTAGGACATAAAAGGTTCTAACTGTTTTTTCATCAACCCAAATTGCTACAATTATTTTCTCAAATAAAGTTCATCTTGATGAGAACAAGATGGAAAACAATAGGGCAAGCGTGTAAGGATATAACCATGCATTTCCACTGGGCTAATAAGAGCCTGGTGCTGCTACTCCAATTCATACAGATAGTCCCACTGACTTCAAGAGATTTATTCCTGAGAATAAGGACTCCCTGTGTGATTAAGGGCTGCACAACTGGACCCAAAATAAACTATTTTTTTTTCCATTTAGAAGCCATTAGTCAGCCAGCTTTTCCACTTGGCTGGAATGGCCTTTTTAGTTTGTCATCCACTCTTCTCTGTTGTGTAAAATCTTTTGTATTTCATTGTAGTTCAGTAGAAACTTGCCCATTGGTGCACCTTGGGCAGATGAACAAGGAAATAAAATCAAAGTAAAATAAATTTTAATCCATCCAATTTTTATAAGGTAAACTGAAATCTGTACACTTTTGCTTGCAGCTGAGGAAACTATTATTCTTTTGGACCAGTTTATGGGAAGTACCCAGCCCATTTTTCTTCCCTTTCTATGTGTATGGAATCCTGGAAGTGTTCTGCTTGTTCTATTCTTATTCTTTTATTTATTTTATTTTTAATTGCAAATGGAACCCATTTTCACACTGACAATCGCTACAAGGAAACAATGTCACTGTACATTTCAGAAAATGTTCTGATTCATTATGTTTGGCCAAATTTGATGAGGTTAATATAGGTGTTAATTTAACAAAATAGCTTCCCATTGAAGTCTGACTGCTCTGGCATGTATGGTGCCCATCTACACAGTCTCACAGATGTCTCCAAAGCAGTAAGAACAAAACTTAATTTTATAACCATACCTCATGGGACAGAACGGATGGGCATTTTCAAAACTGTCCTCATTTAATAAATGCACAGATCATATTTCTGAACAGTGCTTCAAAGTGGCCGCAACAACTGGAGCTATATGAATAATTGAATTCTCCAGTTTGCTTTCAATATCAAAATATTGAAAAAAAAAATCATTTCGGGTCAAATGAACCAACTTTTTGAATTTTTGGAAAAAAAAAACAAAAGTTATGTATAGAACAAACCATTTAATTTAACTCAAAATAAAATACTTAATTTTATTTGTTTGGGGGGGGGGGAAGGAAGGTGTGTTGTACTTTTAATTTTTTTAATAAAATTGAAGTAAATTTCAAAACAGTCATTTCAAGTATAAGTAAATAATGTGTTTGACTTTTTTTAGACCCAAAGAATTTGGCAGAATCTACCCAAATTAACAAAATGTTATGGTCAACCCCAATCTGCATTTTTTTTTTTTTGGGTGAAAAAAATTTTTCAGACAAAAAATGTCACCCAGCTCTAGCAGCAACTTACACATCATTGATCTGCTTTTTAGCCACAGCACAACACTGAGACTCTTACATTAAGAAACCTAAAATGTCTGTCTAGCTGTCTGTGGCTATCTAATGATTTTCTACAATGGACATCACTATAATATTTAAGTGCTCTACCTTAATTCTTTGCTGTTCTTGCACTGACATTAGCTTGTGTGCTTTTGAACATATAGCTTATATACTCGAGAGGTGGTGTCACCCTGTTGGAACTGGTTCACAACTGTGAGTGCCTACCTCAGAGTAGACTGTCATATCAGGGCAGACATTCCAAACTGGTGGTATGTTCTATAATTAGATATCACCAACCCAGTAACAAATGTGAACTCCTAGATCACTGTAACAGTCTTACCATTGAGTCACAGACAGTCTGCCTTGGGCTCTCCAGTCCAGTAAGCTGGACTTCATGATAAATGGTCACATACACCAAAAATCACAAAATATTCAGGTTGCTTCCAGTCCCACGGGAATAGTAATTTACTCCAGGTCAAATTGAATCTGAGATCTCACACCAAAGACAATGCTGGTAACCAGTCCTGTAATAAACTATTTAAGGATTTATTAACTGGGAAAAAGAAATTAGAGAGTTATTTACCGATTAAAGCAGGGAACATATGTGCACAAATGAATTCAGGCTACGTTTCCAAAAAGATCAGAGAAGTAGTAATATCAATACTGAATGTCTTTTCAGGGCTTAACTCAGGACAACCCTGGAGATCTCTGCTTGTTCATTTCTTAGTTCCTGCCCTTGGAAGAGTCCAAACAGCAAAGAGATGAAAATTTTTCTGGTGAGCCTGTTCTACCTTTTAGCCTCCTGCAATGAGACAAGCACACTTGCATGTAGCAATTCCAAGGTGTGATAGAGCCATTCACCAATCCTTTGTACTGTGTTGTTCCTTAAGAGCCCGCTTAATCTTCGTAGGCCTCATTAATGGGGAAAGAGACACACTTCCTTGCTGGGTTCACAAATTCAGAGCAAACATTTTCAAAGTTATAAAACAGAACTTACATATTTCCGTAGAGCCTGGAATACAGACATTACAAGTCAGATTAATGCAAGAAGAACTTAAAAGCATTTCATAGAGTCTAGACACTAAATTCATTCTTAAAGACTAATAACTATTTTGAACAAAACTAACATTCAGGTGAACTGCTTTGGTTTCCAGCTATGCATCTGAAGCATCATAGGTAGAATGAGTTGTTTTAAAATTAGTCTACAGTGCACAATATATTTCACAAGAAATTGGGATTTAGAAATATCAAATGCTGAAATCTACTGCAACACGGTGAGTTTTTCCTGAGGCTGACAAAAGCGCTTGAGTGAAAGTTTAATGGAGCTTACAGAAGGTGCGTGCAAATTTGCCTAACGGACTATGTATGCTGCACATTTACTTTGGCACAAAGAACAGTGAAACACTTTGCCACCACATAAAGTAGAAAAGAGTCCTGCGATCTGAAAGCCCATTTCTGGACCATGGGGAGAAGCAGAGAGATGGTTATTACATACAGGTGGCCCAAATGAACCTGTGATTTAGTAGCTCATCACTGAAAGGGTGAAGAAGGCTTGCTGTTCAGCTTTGACTGACCTCAAAATTCTAAACTCCAAGAACCATCTCTGGGTACAGGTGTCAGGAAGGGGGTTGGGCACATTGTCAAATGGCAAGCCAAGAAAATCCATCTTCCAGGTAGCTAGTTATGAAGTACAGTGAATGTTTTTGATATACTGGAATGATTCAGGTCAGCTCCCCATCCATTTGGTCCAGGTTTGACATTTTCCTTAATGACTTTTCTATTTGTTCCTCTGCATAGTAGCGAAGCTTGGTACAGTGGGCTGGGAAGGGGAGGAGACATAGAACAGTATTGTAATAGCCTCAATTTAAGGCTTTCAACATTTTCAGAGACTGGATATAAAAGCACAAAGTTGGTGAAAGAATTTCTCTTTCATTTCATTTCCACATGGCAAGCTTTTTGCCTGTCACTTTCCAACTCAGAAATCTGATATTTATTTGGAGTGTGATTTACTACATGACGGATAGTTCCTGAGACAAACCAGCCAAGAAAACAGTTGGCATGCCGAGAAACTATGTTAACATCAATGGGGCTATTTAAGTTTGAAGAAATAAGAATGTAGCAAGAGTGGTTCATAAAATTCCTATTAAGAATCATGTTTGACACTTGATTAAAATTGAGCTTGCTCATGGAATTGCACTTGCCATTGTTAAAAACACATTAATTATTACTGCCTTCTGAAGCAAGACTAGAGTGTGTGTGTTATATGTCTTCAAAAACTTCCTGTGACAATTTGAGCCTAATAATTCTAGCCACTTTTCTTGGGCAGTCATGTGCAGACACTAAAACTTTGCTTGGGCATTGAAAGCAATTTAGTGCCTTTAATACATATACCTAGAAATTTGGGAACAGATTTCTAAGAAATGCAAACAACTCCCTCTACAAGTAACATTTAAAGCAATATTAGCCATAATAGGAAATGTTGCCATTATTTGCTAGCAAATGCTTATGGGACTATCAGTGAGACTATACAAAATATGTCCATGCGTACTTATTTTCAATGCCTTTTTTTTTTTTTTTTTGGCCAAGACAGACAGGATGGTGTGTGTGGTGGTGGATGTAACTAAAGATTTTGGGTTATGTGAAAATAAAAACAATACTAGCACAATTTGGGTGAACTAAAATAAGCACAAACTCACTTTTATTGTAATGGTTGCTGCTGTTGCATAGCTACACCCTTTCACCTCCATTTTTATGACTGTGCTGTATCATTTCTCTCCTTGAGTATGAGGTTATATATTTCTCAGAAACAAACCTCCACTCATTGCCTGAAGCTCCAACTGTGCCAATTCCCCCCAAGCTCATTGTAGTTAGTTATTCTGCTCTTGTTAGTTTGCTCCTACACTTCCAGTCTTGCTGCTGTCCACAAATATGAGAAGGGAGTGATTTATACCAAAGCTAGTGAAGAAAGGCATAAAGTATACCTTCATGGTTCACAGAGGTATGTTTGCTTGTCCAGGGACCCTAAAGGACAGACTGTAACTAGCAGGCACATTACATAGCATCTTCATACCTGAAAAGTACTCTGCTATAGTGATAGAAGCAATGCTGCAGACTTGCTGGAAATTTTCCACAGACTATAGGTTGAGAATGTTTCTTTTTTAAATTTAAACCTTAGAACAGATTTTTGTCCACTGCACTGGTGTCTTATACAGGAGATACAGCTGGCTAGGGGAGAATTTCCTACATTCAGGCACAGTGGCTGCCTATATAAGTGTATACAGCAGGGCCGGATTTAGGGGCAGGCAACTGCCTGAGGTGTCGGGATTGGTAAGCGCTGGACTCAGGGTGTTATAAGGTATTCAAATGTTTAACACATGGAGAGGGTTGCTGAAGATACTCCTTGCCTGGGGTGTCATTTGGTCTAGGGCTGACCCTGTGTACAACATAAGTGGCTCTGTACTGCCTTCTTTGCAAGCCCCAGTGTGAGAAGTGTGCTGGGACCAGGAGGGCCCATGGCACATGCCTTATGGGGATTCTGGGTTGCTATATGTTAGATCAGCTGGGGGCACTCTGCATGCCAGGGCTTTCAGTGCACTGTATCAGGGTCTACATGGTACTGCATAGCAAGCTGGTGTGCACTAGATTCACACCCTGGCTTACTAGGCAGTAACTTGCTGTGTAGACAGACGCATACACTTGGGGCTGATTTAGCTCCCAAAGCTGTGCAGAATCCATAGGGTGCTAAAAAGGGGCACAGTCTCCTTTCTCCCTTCGGCTGCACTTTCTGTCTTGTGCTTCCTGGACACATAGCACAGAATCAGATCTCTGGGATAATACACTTCGATATTAGTAACTAGCATATAATTTATTAGATGTGCAGTGTGACTAGACCAACAAAGATTGAGCACCTTTCACACAGAAGTTTTCTGACTTTTGAATCCCACAGCATGTATTGGGTATTTTTTGGCAATATATTTTCTTCTTATCGTAAACTTAAACCAGAAAGCTCTATATAGATGTAATATTCAATTTCAAACTGAATAAGCCATTCATTCTTACCTTAGCTAGTTGAACCAATATAGTTGAAATTCTCTAATATAAACTCCCCCCACCCCCAGTAAATTAAATAGATCCATCACCCCTAGAAGGCTGTTGCTAACTTTATTACCACAGCTGATCCATTAACTCCTTTTCTCATGAAGTTGTTATTTCTATTTGGCTACAGTAGCCTCAAGTAATTTCAACTGGAGTATTACTTGAAGCCATTTGGTTTTGCACTCCATTGCTGAAGCTTACCACTTCTACTAATGTCTCCAAACACTACAAAGCAATAACATCTGAGAGGAAGGATTTTTTTAAAATAAAATCCATCAAACAGTCATTCAGGGAATGCTAGAAATGGCAGTATTTGTATCTGTTTATCCACATTATGTCAGAACTATGTCTGTACAAGGTTGAGAGAGGGTTATTAAATATATTTTAACTTGTTTTTGAACACTAAAAATTATATTACCAATCAGCTGATATTCCAAATTGCTCAATTCAGTCCTGACATGAGCTAGTGCCTGTTGACTTCAATGACTATTGGCCTTGGTTCTCAGTTCAAATCACCGTCATTTCAAAGCTTCCCCTTTTTGTACTATAGTGGATCCAAAATGTAAAACTGATATTGTATGCAAGAAGAAAAGTCATTTTTAACAACGATTTTCCAAGAACAGATGCACATCACAAAAGTGTTTGCTTTTTGCCTGTCAGTTAATTTCTCAAGATGACAAAAATCTACCTCATGCCACGCACTAGAAGTGGAAAATGGGGACAACTGATGTAGAAATTAGTCATTGGTGGGGGGGGCGGGGTTGGCATCTACAAAAAAAAGTCTTTCATGAAACTAACAAAACAAGAGAGATTATCAGGAATTATTATGGATTAAATATCATTTTAATCAAGCAGCTGCCTTAAGTAGCCAATTTAATCATTGTCATCAACATCATCAACATGATTGAACCCATCATTATTTTAGTAGTTGATTATCAAGAGGTGGAGGTGTTGCTTCAACTGATACTGGAGCTGTTCATATGAAAGCGTCAAAAGGAGCACAGTATCTATGCTCTACCTGCAGTGTTTTTGTGTAGTTTCATTTGAGGTTGTGTGCATGTATTTCTTAGGAAAAACTTTGTTCAGTGAAATCCCTGTGCAGGTAATTATTATGTTGCTTCATGAGATACCATGTGCTTTTCCCAAGAAGATTCATTTATATTTAAAAGACCACATGAATCCATGTTCATCAGGGAAGCAGTTGAGCTAAATGATAGCACTGTGAAAAAGTTGGCTACAAAAAGGATTGTTATGAATTTAAGGCAAGCCAGGACAAAGCATCAGACATGCCTGGTGAAATCCCCTCACCCAGTTCAGGAAATGGGGGAAGACCAAGCTGAAGGAACAATAGGACTTAGGCACTTAAGGCTCAAGAGCTCAATAAAGGCTCTTTGGTACCTACCCAGATTTATGTGAGACTGCAATCTGCAAGACTCCTGCTTGGCTGCTGCGTAAACTTACTTAGAGACTAAATTTTCACCGTAAAAGTTCCCTAGGAGCCTACAGTTTCGGCTTCTGGGTATGCCCGCTACTGCCCCACTCTGAGAATGCCTACTGGACCAGGCCCCATTCAATATCCAGCCAGAGAGTGAGAATGACTCTATAGCTTGGTGGTTAGGGCACTGAACTGGAACACTTGGCTTCCAGGCCCCCTGTTCAATAATTATTTAATCCAAAGTGGAACAACTTCAACAGGAAAGTCTAATAGCGACCCTCCACAACAGAATATTCCATAGCCCAGAGGTTAAGGCATTCTCCTTAGAACATCTCTTCAAATCATTTCTCTTCATCAGGCAGAGGGGAGGATCAAACACACATCCAGTATGAGTGTTTTAACCACTGGGCTAAAATATATAAGGGGGGTGGTGGCGGCACCATCATCTCCTTTGCCAAGAATAACATAGGAGCCTGATTCCAAGAGAACAGCTCCTAGCTGTGGCTCACTAGCAGAGACGGGTGCTTCCCTGCAGCCTGGAGTTAGGAGCTGAACTCTGTGAGAGGGGTAGATCTGAGGACACCCCTCTTCTTGCCATCTCCTGTTGGTTAGTTTCAGCAGCTCCTTGACTAGCATGCTGGCTTTTGTGGATTCCATCCTTAGGTGCATCTCTCTCCTTGTTCATTGTGTAAGGAGCCAAGGAGCCTAACTCAAGCTTTGTGGCTCCCAGTGATTTTCAAGGAGCCTTAAAGTTAGGTCTTTCAGTGCTCAGTATTGCAATGCCTAAGTCCCTTTGTGGATCCAGGCCTAAGACACTTAGGTGCTTTGATGCTTTTGAAAAATCCCACTAAGCACCTAAATACCTTTAAAAATCTGGCTCTAACACCCATGGAAATCAATGAGTTTCAAGTGCTTTTGAAAATCCCTCTAGGCACCTAGATCTGGCTTTTAAATCAGAGGAATGCCTAACTATCTCTAAAACTCTGGACCTACGTCATTTGCCCAAGGTCACACTGTGAGTCTGTGGCAGAGCCAGGAATCAAAATGATCACCCTAATTACTGGGTCTGGTCTGCTGAAATAGACGAAAGCTTCTGGGATTTCACAGTACAAAACTCTTCTTCCTCACTAACCTTCTGTAATCACCCAGATGAATTCCACAGTCCTCAAGAGCCAGGAAAAGAACTGCAGGCCAGACAAGTGCTTGTGCAATGAAAGTGATTTTCCTAGCTTCTGCCTGCCTCCAGGGCTCTAAGGACTGCAGCCACAAACTATCACTGATACATTGCTCCAAAGTCTGCAGGAGTGGGCATGTGGCTTGAGGTAACAGCTGTAAAAATGATTCCCCAGTCTTACTCCTCGAGGTAGGTGCCATGTCCTTTGGTTTGGTTTGTAAAGCCACTGGCAGGCTTTTGGGGGCTTTACAAATAATAAATGATCTTGCAGTGAGATCTAGAGACAACTGCTTTTCCTCTCTCTGTTCAAGTGACCCTTCCCCATCCAGTGATTCCAACAATAGATACCAATTCACAGATTCATTAGGGGCCCCCTGAACTTCTTATCTTAACATTTAGCTACAGAACCCTCCCCAAAAGCATTTAGATAGAAAGACATGGGGGAGTTTGATTCAAACATTAGACACACAATCCCCAGTGGTACAGGAAATCCTGTGATTCATAGACCCTGCCCAGGGATTGGAAGAGAGAGGGTTAACATTCTCTCTTGCTGAATATAGGAAAGGTTGCAGTTGCATGACCTAATTAGTAGGCTTGTCAGTGTAGTGGGGATGAGCCAGCTGTGGTGAATTAAGTAAATCCCCCAGCACAGTATAAAGAGGATGTCCTCAGGGTAACTCAGGTTTTCTCCCCGGGGGGAAATGGTATTGAATCTGGGACAGACTTTTGTTAGAGTCAAATTTGGGTTGTGCAAAGCCATCTCCCACTAAGATGCAGGAAGCTATTGGAATTTAGTTTTAAAAGCTGGCTGGGGCAGGATTTTTTTTTTTCTTAGTTTGTTTTTTAAGTTATCTTCAAGAACCTTAGAATGCTACATCTCTGGCCATTAGGACTCTAGGATCACGTTTTCCTGGCTGGCCTCTCATATGGGCCTTCTCTGTATTTAGTTACAAAATCCTTGCATATTACAGGGGACATTTTAGCCTCTTAGCTCACCCTGAACTATAAAATTCCTCAGTATTACAAAGGGCCTGTTTGTGCATATTATTCACCAATTCAGTTACACACACACACCAGTGTTAGGGGGGATGTGGGGGAAGGGTGTTTTCTTCAGCTGTGATTCAAGCATTAGATATAAGAACCTGGTATTATACTGTGCCTTCAGTACAATGAGGAGTGTCCTCAGTACCATCAGGATACCTGCTTTGGCTTGGTCTTTCATTTTAGTTATGAAATCCCTCAGTATTATGTTGTGCCCTTTGTGGCCTGTTCCAGCATTCAGTACAAATTCTCTCTCCATATTGCAGAGATGACTTCTCAGCATGTAGTCACAAAATCTCCAGGATTTTTCTGAGCCTTTGATTCAAGTCTTGAATATCAAACTCCCAAGGAGAATAGAGGGGGCTTTCCAGTATGGAGATACAAAAGCCTCTGTTATATGGAAGTCTTTCTGAGCCTGGGTTTCCAGCACTGGATATGAATTCCCCCATCATTATAGGGTCACTTCCCAGCTTTTAGATTTAAAATCTCCCAGAACTACAGGGGAAGCCTCCTAATATTGAGGTAAAACATCCCACAGGACTGCAGAGGGTGTTTTTGAACCTGCCTTTCCGGAGAGTCATGTGCGATCCCGCAGTATTACGGTGTGAGGGAAAAGGGGTGTTGTGGTCCCAACATTGGAACTAAAATTGCCCAGTGTTATCAGAGATCCCCACTGAGACTGTGAGTCCTAGATAGATATTTTCCTAGTATTCTGGGGAAGCTCTGATTATACTGGAACTATATGCTTCAGTGTTCTCCAATAATGTAAGTGAGGCAGGAGGGACTCTCTTAGAGCCATTGTAATGAGACAGAGAATTCACCACTGTTGTTGTACTCTACTATATTGGAGCTCTGCTGATTCTGATCCCAATGTATACCAATAGGTCTGATTCTGATCTGACATCACTTTCACACCAACATAATTCCATTGATTCCAGTAGTTATTCCTGCCTTACACTAGTGGAAATGAGATAAGAGTAAGGCTCGTTATTTCCCCTATTACAGCAGAGTCTTAATGAATCTTCCATTCCAACATTGAGGTAGAAAATGTCTAATGTCAAAGGGAAATTCCTGCTGCAGCTGCTTTTCCAGCATTTATGTAGAAAATTTCACATTAGTGCACCTTATTGGGGGCAGTGACTTTCCAGCATTTACACTGAGATACTTAATCTGAGCATAGAAATTCAACCGTTACATCATCCAGCCTACATTGTAATAGAAATTCCACCTGTTCCATTAGGGACATATAGTGTATAGGTAAAGAATGAGTGAGTTTAACATGGGTTTTCTGGTAAATCTGCACATTTTTCCAAAATGGAATTCTGGAATATCAGGACATTTGGCCAATGCCTAGATGTCAAGCAGTAGCACGTGTGCTTTTCAGGAAAAAGGAAAAAAATAGCTACATTTTCAGTGTGATCTGGTTGCTAACTTCTGTATACTCTACATGGATTGCAGAGATTGAGGGCATCGCTGGAGTCTAGCAGGTTTCAGTGTCATAAAAAAAGAGGTCCAAGTCTTTGCTCCCATGCAAAAGGAAAACCAATGTCTTCTTGATGTGGCAAATGGTCATTACAGTGGACTGAAAGTACACGCAACAAACATAGTGCCAAACTACTCCCAGTGGCTTGTCATCTGTTTGCAATCTTGCATGTATTTTGACAGTTGATCCCAGCTCTGATAGCGAGAACACTGAAAAGAAACCAAATCCTGCTTTGTATACATATGTTAACAAAAGTGGGGCAAATGTGAAGACGCCCAGAAAGTTCGGATACCTTCCTAGCTGCTTCTGATCAGCAATGATGTAAGCTATCTCATAACTCATAGTGGGTCACAAGCAATTATTGAAACAATCCACTATGCTGAACAGTGTGGTCCAGTGATATATAGTTCAGGAAGCAAAAGGACAATGCGGTCAGTAGAGCCATGCCTGTGACATAAATGAAAATGGAGTCGCTGCCATAACAGAATATGCGACTTTCATTAATCTGGTGCGTTGACACCAAATTCTTCTGAACCACTTCCTGCTGTAGAGTGACTTATTTTGCTTTAGTCAATCTAATTTTGGTGGTCAGAATTAGGAGATGGAAAGGGGATATGGTATACCCCCAGAATTTTCTGAAATGCATCCATCTAATGAGGTTAGAGCACAACAGAAAATAATGGTAGGTGTCAAAAACTGCTCTCTTTAACATTATTGAGATGACTGATTTTCTTGCACCTAGTATGTACTGGGAATCTGGCAACCTCCCATAACCATGGGAAAGATTCAGAAAACTTATGAAAATGTTATCATGACCTACAAAGCAATGTTTAAAGAAGAAAGATGCAGCTACTTGCTTCTGCAGATTGGTGCAAAAAGAGTCAATTTCTTTATAACATGGAATATTTGTGCAGAAGATGCGAAGGTTTCTGAAAACCTCTGATATGCTAAAAGCAAATCTAATTTTTGCTTCAGTATAAACAAATTCCATGGAAAAATTCAAGGAGTCCTAGAGGCACTTGAATAGTTTTAAATTGACTTACAGCTGTTAGTCAAAGATTGTTGCTGTGCAGACAGCTATGAAATGGTGAGAGACGTTGTCATCTCCGGTTCTAACACTGCTCAAGCTAGGAGAATAAGCTTGTCAATGAAGGCGCTATGTTTTCCCTAGGAAGAAAACAACAACAAAACAATGGATATAGCTGAGTATCACCAAATAATTCAAGCACAACTCAAAGCAATGACTGCAAAGTATTCAAAATGAAATTCATTCCATGTGGGTAGCCTATGCAAATAGAGACAAGGCCCCATGACTAAGACAAAGGAGTGCAGAAGTAGATAACCCCACAGACTAACAATAGCAGCAAGTTCATAAGAAACGTTGTAGATATTATGGAGGAAAGACATATTAAGTCTACACTACAAAAGGGATGTTCCTTTGCAAAATGTAATAGATTGATTTATTTGCAAAGCCCTGAACTAAGCTGAGCAAAAAAAACCCCAAACAAAGCAGTGCATATTTTTGGGCCACAAATGACAGAGAGCAAAGTTTCTGACAACAATAAGCTTGATATTAATTGTTATTGTGACAGATATGGCAATTTCCTGGAAATATCTTTGGGAAGTATCAATGAATTAAATGTAAGTATCTGTGGAATCCATTGTATTAAATTCAAAGGTTAGGTATTATTTTGGCCCTGCAAGATCAAAGGACTATACTGAACAATGTGGCAGATAAGAATGAACTTTTGGGACACTACATGTGAAGCATATTTCCTGGGAAATATCAAAGGTGAGGTGAATGCAAATTTTCCCTAATAGTTATGCAAAATCCCAGCTCTTTGAAGTTATACCCTGAAAAGACAGCAATTGTCTGCTGAGTTCCTGTTCCCAGGGTCACAAGACCAAAGGCCCAAACTGTATAAAGGAGTGACTCTCATATTCACAGCAGTGCTTGTTCTGATGAGTGTGAACTTGTAAACACAGATAAAACCCTTGCTGTCATTTGTTGGTGTGGTGGTGACCTCTGGTAAGCTTATGAGCATGTATGTAGGTTGTTTTATTGTTTTAACATAGTTTCTCTGTGATTCTTTCAACTTAAGCATAAATGTACTTGCTTAGAAAGGGCCTAGTAGTAACTTTAACTGTGGACCATTATGCTGTCTATGACCTCTGAGAAGAAAATATAGTTGGCCTGTTCAGCAAACTGACTTGCTGTGAAAGTCACAATGTAGGCAGGGAACTGCACAGTCTGGAAAAACCCTGTTCAGGAGTGGGAGAGATATAGGTCTCTATCTCAGAGAGATGATGGCTAGGAGCCGGAAGCCTGAGAGTGGGTGTCTTTGATGGACCTTGGAGGGAAAATACAGGTTCAGTTGGCCTGAAGTGTGACTGTCAGTGCTAACAATGTTCAAGATACAAACAGGCCATGCATATTCCAGGCATTTGCTGATATCCAGTTAGAATCTGGTGTGAATATTGTTAGACTGGATTTGGAAAACAAATAAACACTATATGCCAGATGTGATGGGGCGTCTGCCCCACACTGGCCCACAAGGGGTTAATAGAGTCCTAGGAAGGCTGTGCAGGAGGCAGCCAATTAAAGAAGGGCTGAGAGGAGCAGCCAATCAGGGCTGGGAAGGCCTATATAAGAAGAGCTGCAGAACAGAGCAACTTTAGTAGCTGCCTGCTGCTCATGGAAGGAAGAGCAGGCTCCTTGCAGGAGGAAGGAGTGCCAGCACTCTGCATAGAGCAGTGATGCTAGCAGCGACCAGGGGGAGCTAAAGACAGCTGCTGGTTGGCTGTGGCCATGATGCAAGGGTGAAGAGGGTGCTGGGAGTCTGGGGGAAGTGGCCCAGGGGAATGAACTGAGGAGTCAGAGGGGACACAGCAAGTGGCGGCCATCTACAGAGTCCCTTGGCCAGGATCCGGCGTCATGGGTGGGCCCAAGTTCCCCCACTCACCACTGAGTGGCTGGACAGTGGACTATAGTTTCTCCCAGAAGGAGGGAGAACAGAGCATGACACAGCCAGGAGGTTATGTTATGAAGAGGATGCCGCAGTCCTGAGAGTGACTTGGGTCCTGGAGCAGAAGTGGTGGTGCAGAGACACCAGCCGAAGAGGGTGCACTGGTTAGCAGAGCTAATGCCTGGGACAGCCAGCAGGAGGCACCACAGTGGTGAATTAACCCTATCACACCTAAATATATTTAAAGTCCAAGGTCTATTATAGCACTGTAAAAAGCATCTTTCTGTCTATTGCGGTGAACAGCTTAAAGAGCTAGGTATATGTAAACTAGAAAGTAGATCCAGAAAAACACAATTGGATGTATATGTTTTAGACATGAGGGCATGTTTCCAGGCGGACAATAAGGAAAGTTGAGCCAAATTAACAAAAGGTGCAAATTTAATATGCATTAGTTAAAGCTCATTAAAACACTGTGGACGCTCTCTTTCAGAAGTAGAATGATTTCAGTTCTTTTCAGCTTAATCTACTTCCACTGTCCCCAGACTAGTAGTCACTACTCCACTGGTGCTAGATGCAAGGTCATGGTACTGGGCAATTAAAATGACTGAACAATCATCATGACTAACAACTTTCCACTGTGTTAGCCTGTACAAATTCCTTCACCCGCCTTTTAACATAACCGCATGAGAAGATTAATTTCAGTGCAAGATTGTTTAGACAAGCATTGTCTCAGAATGTACAGTGTGCCTTGGAAAAGAAATACAGCAAATGCAAACCTAAGATCCCACTGAATGCAAACTAGCCAGGCCTGTGCTAACTCTAGGTTTGTTTACTGTAATGCTGTATGTGGGGGGTTCCCCAATGGGCCATCAAGCAGCTGCAGCTGGTGCAGAATGACATTGTTCACCTTTCAGGTAAAGTAGAGCAATGATAGCACACCATATCAGTGCTGCATGCCCTAAAATGGAGGTTAGTTCTTTTTAGGAGCAATTCACGGTAATGATTATTAACTTTTAAAGCCCACTTAATGTTGGCAATGGAGACAGAACTGGGATCCAGCTGTTCCAAAAAATGCAACTCTAAACCATATTAGCATCTCTGTTAGCATTACAAGGCCAATGATAGTCTTGAGCAATGCTGAATCCAGTCAGCAAAGGGGCATGGTGCACATATACATTAGGCACTTCAACAGTAAGAAGAAAAGAGTGTGCATAAAAATGTAGAGCATTAGAAGACCATTTTAAAGCATTAAAGGCTATTTGTAAATGTTCATAAGATATAGAGCTACAGCATTAAAAACATCATTCTCACTTAGATTGCAATTAGCAGAGATTATCAGTGAGCAGAAAATCCATTTTGTTTAGGACTACAAGAAAAATGTATTAAGGAAGGGATAAATTGGACTAATACTCAGCTGGTGTGCTGAAAAACAGATGAAGCTAGTTCTATCCACGTAACACAGCATTAAGGACTTCAATACAGGCCAGTATTAACGTTAACAATTTTTAAAAATGGAATTTATAAGGCAATACACTCATCAGCACAAAAATGTTCAGGTAGGAAGACAGATCAGTTCAACCCTGGTTTTTGCATTGCTTTCTAATCACTACAGAAAGCTATAATTATAAAAAAAATGCTTGCTAAAAATGAAATGATAACCATTATTTCTGGTGTTCCACCTCTCTGATCTCTTAGGAAATACTAGATGCCATTAACGTCCTAAATTTTGAAAAGCCTCCCAAAGTAGATTGATTCCTACTAAAACATTGTGAATATTCTAGGGAAATTAATTTCTTGTTTAAGCTCTTGACTGCATGCATTTTTTTTTTCAGGTAATGCAGAATAAAGCAAAAAAATCACCTCAAAAAGGGAAACACTCTTTTTTTATTGCTTATCTTGGAGCCTAATATCATCATTCATCTATACGATGACAAGACTACAATAGTTGGAATTCTTGGGTAATATATGAGAAACATCCTTGGCCAGATAAAATTACTCCTACAAAAAGGGTGATGCCATTGGAAATTTGTAATACATTTTGGTTATCCCTACATGGGCTGTAGCTCAACTAGAAGTTATGGGCTTGATGAAGAAATAACTTGGTGAGATTCTGTGGCCTTTGTTATGCAGGAGGTCAGACTAGATGATTATCATGTTCCCTCCTGGCCTTAAAATTTTTGGCTCTGCATTTTGGGGAGGGATATTTGCCCAATATGTTTGCCCATTGACCCCTCTCATTAATAGCATGACATTTTCTCCTAATCCAGCAAATTGTCTAAGTGTAAATTGACTGCAATATACTAGTATATGGAAGGAGTGTTTTTATATTTATCCTAAATATTTGCTTTTTAAAATGACCCATTGTACCTAGTCTGCTCAAGACTGAGGGCTTTCCTAATTCTTGTGCAGAGAGACAATGTTGTTTCCAAGATTTGCATGTGGATCAAAAGCAAAAATAACTACCATGAGAAACCCTGTCAAATTTCAGCCAGAGGATTGAAAACACTATTACAAATGTATTTCTCAAATTTATGTAAAACATGCAAAAAGTATTTTAAAAACCCTAATCTTCTGTGAGATTTCATAAGGAAAGGCCATGTACACACAGAGAGAACAATGCAGAAATCTGAATTTATATAAGCTTGTTTCAGAATGTAACTTCAGCTAGGGAATTATGACCAACACCTCCATAATTAACCAAATGGCAACAACCACAACAATGATCACTAGACTTTGTTGTCTGCTGGAGGAAACCAACATTTATGGCCAGATTTTCATACTCTTGATCACACCGACTAGTACCTCTAGTAACTTCACTGGTACCGCTCATGACTTAAGGTTCTATTCAACAAGAATAATGGTATCATAATTTGGCTATTATATTCTTCTTCTCAGGATGTTTGAAAAAGGAGGAATTCTAACAGTGATAGGGTAGAATCTGTCTGTCCACACCAAATAGTACATCATGTTTGATATGAAAACTGAGTATAATAAAATTCATGACAAATGTAGCAAGATGATGTTGTAGCCATGTTGGTCCCAGGATATGAGACACATAAGGTGAGTGGAGCTGCTTCCTTCCCCAGACCCGAAGAAGAGCTCTGTGTAGCTCAGAAGCTTGTACCTTCCACCAGCAGGAGTTGCTCCCTTAAAAGATATTGCCCCGCCTACATTGTCTCTCTCAAATGTAGACAAAGGCGAATAGTTTAAAAAAATCCAACGATCCATTTTCTCTTCTAATAAATGAATTTAATAATAGGTTAATTTATCAAATGATTTATGACAAATGCAATTATATGGAAGAGTTTGATAAGAAGACATCAAAACTACATTTGTAGAAGTCACAGCCTTTTGAATATATGTGTATGGAAGATTTTCATTGAGTTCTTTTACAAACCATTTGTTCTCTCCTTTTCTTTCTGAAGTTTCCAGCTGTGATACTTGCAGCTGGCTAAAAAAAAAAAAAACACCCTGGCAGTTTCTTTTTTCAAAAGTCTATGGCAGATGTGTTGTATTTATTTATTTGTTTGTCCTTTCCATTTGGTTGAAAAATAATAGTCAGGAAAATGAAACAAAACACAAAAAATGAAACAACTTTATTGAAGTAAAAACCTGTTAAACATAAATAGTGAATGTTACTGAATAGATAATTCTCTTTGATTCTTTATTTATTTATTTATTTCTGTCTTAACTGAAAACGGCACAGCTTAAATGAACGAAAAATGTTCCGCTTTACATTGTTAAGCTGAAAGAAGTATTATATTTATGTCAATAGACAACCAGCTTTGAAAGGCACGGCATAATCTCTGATTGCAGGCTGTAAAATCACCAAAGCAAACACGTTCTCAAAAGTCACAAAGACAATCATTGCTAATTAATACACAGCAAAGGGCTGGAATGTTACCAAGAAATACATTTTAATTGTTCATGTCCCTTCCTTGTTGTTTTGCAAAGGTACATCATATGATGAGTTAGTCTTTTTTTTATGAAGTCTTCCAAGACTTCTTTGGCATGTACAAATAATGGATTTCCTAGACCATCTCAACCTAATATCAAAAGTGCTGATTAGTTCTTTGCAGTTGCAATCCATATTCACCCCTGTGTAAATGACATCAAGAATGACACTTGAGCTTCATCTGATGAACTGAGAGTTATTTTAAGCACAGGGAAAAAAAACGCAGGTTGGATTTACGTGCACATTCTTTGCTAATGAGTTTACTTTACTGGCACAATTACGGAGCAGAAAATTTGTATCTCTGGAACATACTATAGGGGGAAAAAGCAGAAGTTCATTAGAAGATGCACTCAGTCTTAATTTTCAGAGCTGCAGATATCCACCATCTTTCCTGATTACTACCACCACCATTAGGGGAAATGGTCATATTGTTTAAGATAAAACACCGTGACACTTACGGGTTCAACCCAGACCAGTAACTCTGCCCTACAACTCTGGGCACCTTAAATGCTATGCTGCTGTGGCTTAAAGCCCTGACTCCAAACAATTCATACCCAGGCTTCCACTGCCCAGTTATTTTTTGCAGGGTGACCCCAAACCTCTGCTCAGTACCAAATTTCCCCAAAACTGTCTGCCCTGTAGTGTCCAGCCCTTTCCTGGAATACTCACAGAAGTTAAGTTTGCTGCTCCTTTAAAGAGACAGTAAACATCAGTTCATTAATTTAACAGGGGTTTTATTTCAGTCAAAGTGATTGGCTTATAATAAAAGTAAAACAAGTTTATTAAACAAGAGGTCACAGGTTTAAGTGACATCAAGATAAAGCATTGAGATAGAAATGGTTACAAACAAGCACAAGTAAAATATGCTTCTAAGACTAAAACTTAATTGCAGCAAGTTACAATCTTTGCCAAACCAGGTGTCTCACCTATATTCCCTGAGACATCACCCCCCTTGGGTGAAGGTTCCAATTGTTCTGTGAGGTCAGGAACTCTGGTTCTTTTAATCTCTCAAGGGATGGATGCAAAAATGGCTTTTTGTCCTTGCTTATATCTTCCAAACTTCAGTGATCCTGGTTTCAGGAGGCAGGAAGCCCTCCTGGCAGCTCAGCTTGCAGTGTCCACCAGGGAGCTGGTGCCATTTTAATTTTTGCAGTCGCCTCTCCTTCTGCTTCCAGTCATGGTAGTTAAGAGGCTATCTCCCCCACTCGCTGGTGATGCCCGTATGTCTGCCTCCCTCTCCTGTGCTTAGCTAGCACTATGACACCATCAGAAACTAGGCACCGTTCCCTGGAACATCTGCATCATCATATAAAGATACACAGGCAGCGAGTAAAAGCTTTTAAAAACCACAAAAGTTTTTAACTGAAGTCTCTAAGTATGAGGCAAGCAACCTTCAACCTCAAGAATGCAGTCATGTCATAGCTCAGCAACTGGGTGACATCCCCATCCCTTGGCAGGAGTTGTCAGCAAATTTTGTTAATTTTTGCTATAACCATTTTTTAATCATCAAAAACAGCAAGGTTTCAAAGTAGTAGCCGTGTTAGTTTGTATCAGCAAAAACAACGAGGAGTCCTTGTGGCACCTTAGAGACTAACAAATATATTTGGGCATAAGTTTTTGTGGTCTAAACCCCACTTCATCAGATGCATGGAGTGGAAAATACAGTAGGTAGGTATAAATATACAACACATGAAAAGATGGGAGTTGGCTTACCGAGTGCGCGGGCGGGGGGGAGACAGTGCAAATGAGGCCAATTCAATCAGGGTGGATGTGGCCCATTTCCAACAGTTGGCAAGAAGATGTGAGTATCAGCAGAGGGGAAATTATTTTTTGTAGTAACCAGCCACTCCCAGTCTTTATTCAGGCCTAATTTGATAGTGTCAAGTTTGCAAATTAATTCCAGTTCTGCAGTTTCTCACTGAAGTCTGTTTTTGAAGCTTTTTGCCACTTTTAAGTCTGTTATTGAGTGTCCAGGGAGACTGAAATGCTCTCCTACTGGTTTTTGAATGTTTATAATTCTTGATGTCTGGTTTGTGCCCATTTATTTGTTTGTGTAGAGACTGTCCAGTTTGTCCAATGTACATGGCAGAGGGGCATTGCTGGCATATGATGGCATATATCACATTGGTAGATAAGCAGGTGAACAAGCCCCTGATTGTGTGGCTGATGTGGTTAGGTCCTATGATGGTGTCCCTTGAATAGACATGTGGACAGAGTTGGAAACACAGTTTGTTGCAGGGATTGGGTCCTGGGTTAGTGTTTCTGTTGTGTGTAGGTGCTGATGAGTATTTGTTTCAGGTTCGGGGGCTGTGTGTAAGCGAGGACTGGCCTGTCTCCCAAGATCTGGGAGAGTGAGGGATCATCCTTCAGCATAGGTTGTAGATCCTTGATGATGCGCTGGAGAGGTTTTAGTTGGGGGCTGTAGGTGATGGCTAGTGGCATTCTGTTACTTTCTTTGTTGGGCCTGTCCTGTAGTAGGTGACTTCTGGGTATCCTTTTGCTCTGTCAATCTGTTTCTTCACTTCACCAGGTGGGTACTGTAGTTTTAAGAATGCTTGATAGAGATCCTGTAGGTGTTTGTCTCTGTCTGAGGGATTGGAGCAAATGTGGTTGTATCTTAGGGCTTGGCTGTAGACAATGGATCGTGTGATGTAATCTGGATGAAAGCTGTGGGCATGTAGGTAAGTATAGCAGTCAGTAGGTTTCTGGTATAGGGTGGTGTTTATGTGACCATCGCTTATTTATACAGTAGTGTCCAGGAAGTGGATCTCTTGTGTGGACTGGTCCAGGCTGAGGTTGATCGTGGGATGGAAATTGTTGAAATCCTGGTGCAATTCTTCAAGGGCCTCCTTCCCCTGGGTCCAGATGATGAAGATGTCATCAATGTAGTGCAAGTAGAGTAGGGGAGCTAGGGGACAAGAGCTGAGGAAGTGTTGTTCTAAGTCACTCATAAAAATGCTGGCATACTGTGAGGCCATGCGGTTACCCATAGCAGTGCCGCTGACTTGAAAGTATAAATTGTCCCTAAATCTGAAATAGTTGTGGGTGAAGACAAAGTCACAAAGCTCAGCCACGAGGTTCGCCATGACATTATTGGGGATACTCTTCTGACGGCTTGTAGTCCATCTTTGTGTGGAATATTGGTATAGAGAGCTTCTACATCCACATTGGCTAGGATGGTGTTTTCTGGAAGATCACCAATGGATTGTCTCTGGTAATGTTCAGAAAGTGTTGGCGTGCTCATTCCTTCAACTGGTGAGTTTGGTAGTGGAATCTTAGTTTTCACCCTGAAGAGGAGTAATTAATGATGGGGTTCCTTGCTCTGGTGGATCTTTGATGATAAAGACCTTGCAGATGAGAAGAGGACCAAATTTGGCCTGAGGTAAGCAAGTGTAACTCTCATCAAAGTTAATAGGAGTGGCTGGCTGGTGCCACCTGTACTTCATACGTACAACATATGTACAACAATGCAACACAGAGATGGGTAAGAGACATTCTTCAGAGCAGTGAGAGTTCTGTGCTTCAGTGGCTATGTAGCTAATGAATTTAACCAAGTGGAGCAAAGGCACATGACTTTATATTCATTCATTACTTTCCTATTAGGGTCAGCTGTGAACCTTTCCGAAAAGCAGAAAACATGCCGTTGTAATCAATTGATATGATATTAGCTATGTAGAAAGAAAAATCCAATTCAGCTCCTAAATATCTGCATGCATTTCTGTGTACAGCTGATAAATTCTGTGCTCAGAAGAGCAACAAGGGTACCTAACTTTTGCCTCCTTTAAAACTAAGGGGCATTTGCTGAGATTCCAGATCACATTACGACAGTTCAGTCCTGCTTTTTGCTGTACCAAGCAAACACTGCCATATATTTTGTAGTATTAGCACAGTGATGTAGTTGATGGGATATGCAGCAAAGTGAATGAATAGCACCAGGCACTTTTTTATAATCAGCTATTGGCTTGTTTAATAATTTATTACTTTAATGATATTTCATTGTTCAGCTTATGGAAAAGATAAAAAAAAAATGTATTCCTCTGCATTCCCAAAAAAAGAGCATGACATTTTCTTGTCTTGTATTGATTTGAAAATTTTATGCTGCTTATTGATGAAATCTTCTCATCACTCTGACCCCAGATCATGCAATGTTTGAGCAAACCTGAGCAGCCATGCTTCAGTTCAGTGTCTCCTGGTTAAGTCTAGCAAATGGGATTATCCAAGAGAGGACAAGGCAAGATCTGTTTAGACTTGAACTTTATTGGAGGGTAAAGATAAAACTTTCGCAATATTGGAGGTAAAAGAAATCCCCTGATGGCTAGAGACAGCAAATTTCACAAATTAATACTCTCTGAATAGATTAAGTTGTCTGAAAATATATATGTGAATATTAAAGTTTAACTATTAATGTATAATGAAGCTTTACCCCTGGCTAACAAGCACCAACAAAGAAAGACCATTGTGTTTAAATACCACAGAGACATACAAGAGAATGAGACTTCACTAACATCCACTAATTTCACAGTACCAAGTAAAGGTGGGGAAGAATAAATTACCATCAATATGCTGTAGAGAGGGTCTTTGCTATCCAGGAATAGGCTGTGCACTGCAGCTAATGTTACCTCAGGTGTCATGTCATGCTATTAATTTACAATCCATAAACCACTGTTTTGTGTGAGAGATGTCTACTTGCAATATAACCTGGCTGTAAGTAAAAGGTAATAATAAAAGAGATTGCTACTTAGCTTATAAGGGACGTAGACTCTTACAAAAATAAAATAAAGGATTTGATATGAATTGAAGAATTTAATAATCCACACATCAGTTCCTTCTAGAGTGCCTTTTATGTCGCTTACGCAGGGAAGATTAGCGTTATCTTTGTTCAGCTTGTTTCCCACTTGTCAGACTTGCAAGATGAATGTCCAAGAACAGATGTAAAGTTCACCGAACTGCCAGTGTGCATCTATGACTGGCCTTTTTGCCTTATTCATTCAAAGAGTTCTGCTAGAGACTTCTAAAAATCAGGGACAGGAGGAAAAAAGTAAATTTGGTGAAATTCTGAAATGTCTGCTACTAAAGCTGAGAACATTATTCAGAATGATCAATTCAGCCAAATTATCCCTTCCCCCCGCCCTTTTTTTCCAAACTGCTTTTGAACAAACTGTGTTTTCCAAATTGATTCATTATTTGTAACTGTGCAGCATGGACTCTCTGGCCCTGATCCAGGAAAAAAATTAAATACCTGGTTAAATTTCAATGCAGAGGGTCTACTGTTGTATGTGGACCCAGCTGAGAAGGACACAAACACAGCAGGAGCAGTTTAAACACCTTCATCTGCTGGCATGGCTTTCTTGTTCTGATACCAAACAAAGACAAACTGAAGTGAGGCTCTGCACTGAGTATGCGGTGCCCAACCCCTTAAAGAGGCAGGACATTACAACAACTCACATGCTTTTCTGGATTGGTGCTATACAAGCATATTTCAACCTAGGGGTTTTTCACAAATTATTAATTACATTATTTGTTCTCATTGTGTGGTTGGTCACCTTGCTCACATGGTGTCACATTATAGACAGTGTTTTCTCTGTTCCCTTGCTGGATGAAGGGAGCATTTGACCAAGTCACTGGGTAATTAACTCTTACAGGGAGAAGATTAAATAGAGTTGGGAGGAGCTGGCAAGATGGGGGAATTTCTAGAATATTTAAAACTTTTTTTTTAGATCACTTTATTTAGGCCTTGCTATAGTATATGCTAGGACTAGATTTGAAATTAATTTTCTGCTATCATATGTACACACAGTAGTTACTTTTGATGGTCATGTGTGGACCCAAGAGGAAAAATTACAGTCAGATATTTGGTTGATTTCATTACCTCTGTGCTAGGGCTCTTCCTACAAGTTTTGTACAGTCTTAATTATCAGGGTATGGCATCCTGCACTTGCTTTACTCATTTCACTGTATTAGGGCCAGAGCCATGACTCCGGGTCTTGGGGACACAATCCCCAAGTGCTCTGTTGTTAAGCACCTATGACCCATCTTATATTCAGCATTATTTCCTATTTCTACCAAGTGCACTTAGGGCCTGATCAAAAGCCCAGTAAAGTCTATGGAAAAGCACCCATTGATTCCCATGGGTTTTGGATTATGCCCTTATGAAATTTAGTGTCCTTTTTCTTTCACTGACCATTCAACACAGTCATTGTCACAATCAAATTTTAATAACCAAGACAGTGGTGTTTGAGTTCAGAAAGCTTCCATGTTTGAGATCCTGCCTGAAGGATGATGGGATTAAAGTTCTTTGATATCACTGTTGTTTTATATAAGGCTAGAAATTTTAAACCTGGACACCTAAAGTTAGACACCTAAATACAAGCAGCCTGGTTTTCAAAGGAGCTAAACCACCCAAAATTCCCATTAAACTCCATGGAATTTGCAAGTGCATAGCATCTTAAAAAGCAGGCCACTTTATTTAGGAACCTAAATATGGATTTAGGAGCCTAAATTTCTGACTAACCTGTGACCATTTCAGAAGCAGTTTGATTGCAGCAAAAATAAATGTTTATTTGTCTAAGGAAGTAGCTGGACTATATTCAGGAGAATCAGAGCTAGATCCATCTCTTGAAAGGCACAAGAAAGAATTCTATTTCCGAAGACTATAGGAAAATGATTGTTCACAGGTGAATATCAGTCTGGTTGGGAATGAATGCCCTGCCTATGAATTTCCACTTGAGCAACAATCTGTGTGCTGAATCCCACTTTAACAATAAGCAAGGATCTCTCCTAAATTTGCAGGTACTGTACCATAATCCAATCCCCCACCCACCACCACCTACATATACATTATAGACACCTGTTTGGTGAAGAACATCATGTTGTTACTATGTGTTTGCATGATGATTTCAGCTCTTTGTTTAAACAAGTCACCAATCACACCAGGATCTTTATAAACTATTAAAAAGGAGTGTGATACTGTGGGGGAGGGGGAGAGTTCCAGTACTGTAATCTTATCTTGAGTATGAAGGCTCATCTGGGACTAAAACTCACAGCAGCAGAGAGCCTGGGGTCAGTATATTAAAGCAGAAAGCAATAATACATTCAGTTACTAGGCTACTTTAATTTCCATATAAATGCAGAGAATTACAGTAGATTATGCACCTTTCATGCATGTGAAAATTTAATGGTAAAGTCATTTTTATGTCACTTATTTTTTCTGTTTTGATGTAGTTATTCAATTAATGGATTTCTTTCTTCAGTGTCTAATATTCTAGCCTTTCACCTTGTTATATACACGTTTGAACAATGATCATTTGTATTGCTATTAACAGTTGTGAATTTGTGGTGTTCACATAGGCCTTTGTTTGCTTAAGATGGTTGAGCCTAAATAATATTAGGCTAAATGGGGAAAAACAAATCCTGGAAGCATCAGGGCTGAAAAAAGAAGTTAAAAATAGCCAATGTTGGGCACTAGTATAAGAACACAGACAGAAAAATAGCTCTGCCCTGTCATATAAAAGACTCATGATATCTCTGTGGTTCCAGCTTGTGATTCCCTGGGCCAGCAGGAGATAGCATTATGTTCAATCTGGAGCATAGATAAAACCCTTGTGCCAGACATTGACCATGGAATTTTGCATGTGGTATGGGTGATACTATCAGATTTTACTTGAACTTACAATCCCTTGCTGAGTCTGGTAAACGATATGGGCTTGTGTCTGAATTCCTTTGGTATTTGTGGCTCCTAATGGTGCCTGAACCTATAGCAGTATAGTCACTACACACCTCTGCTCTATCAGCAAAGTGCTGCTGGACCAGATTGGTATTCAAATGAGAGACCTTCATGGGAATGCAGGTGGTGCACAGAATCAGGCTGATCATACAGCAAGTGATGCACATACCTCTGAGAGTGCACTGTGCTCCTGGAAGTGTGAACTTCAGTAGATAATCAGATTATTCCTGCCTCAATTCCCCCTGTACTTTGAACTGGATGCAATATTCTTCATTTTCTGGCCTGAAGCCACAATGTTGATGTGAGCCCTTAAACAGCTGGTTTGTTTCACCCCACAAGTGTCTCCCTATCAATGATGTGAAAGTGATCCATCTCTGTGGGGTAAAAAGTGCTCTGTTAATGTTAAAATAAGTGATACCACATGTGTGTAATATTATTAAACTGCTTAAACTCACTGATTCAATCCTTTTTGGAAGACCACAAGTTTCCAGGCATGAAGAGTTGCAATCAGGGTGACCAGACAGCAAGTGTGAAAAATCGGGATGGGGGTGGGGGGTAATAGGAGCCTATATAAGAAAAAGACCCAAAAATCACGACTGTCCCTATAAAATCGGGACATCTGGTCACTCTAGTTGCAGTAGACCTTAATGACTATGAGTTCAATTGCTCTACAAGAATATCTGTACTGGCAAACCCTTTTAAGTGGAGACAATCCATTTTGTGTCTTCTCATGGGGATTTTGTTGTATTGCTTGGTTATTTTACAAGTCCTGTAATTTGACATGACCTTAGATTCATACATCCTAGATGGATGAGACTGTTAGCTTGGTGGACCTTTTATGCACTTGCATTTAGGGTGATGTGTATGGCTGTCTTCAAATTACATGTGTCAGTTTTTGTGTTTATGAAACAAGTGCTGTTGTTCCTACTATTGAAATGCAGGAGAGTTCATTTATTTTCCCTTTCACAGAAATGCTTAAATGTATTTACAATTCTAATTGAATTTCATGGAAGAATTCCTCCACATACCCTGTAGCTCTATGCAATGCTTAGAGTGAGTTCATTTTCCTTTTGTGTTCCTTTAATTGTTTGTCCAATATTTGTTCAGCTTTCTCAACATATGTTTCTTTCTAAATAAGTTCAGCCATCTTTTTCAAGGATATAATTTCATTTATCTTTTGAAGATGGGTAAATGAATGGTTTTTGAATGGGGCAATTTAAAATGGCTTGTTTGAATATGCTGCTTTGACACTTTTTTGATATTCTCTCTTTAGGATCGTTTTCACTTCCACTTTGATTTGGCAAATTGACTTTTTGCCATATTGTATCTATTCTTCTCTGCTTCTTTAAAACAGCTGTGGAATTGCCACAGTCACTTACCTCCTAAAACAGTGTCTAGAATACCCTGAAGGGATAGTGTCTCCCACTGATGTTCACAATAGGCATTTAACCTACTCTTTCCATAATTACTAATATGTGGTACTGATTAAAATAAGTGCTGAGCCACTTACAGGGCCAACCTAGCATGAGATCCTAGCTTCTCATGGCATTCCCACCATCCAGGCACAGAAATAGTATACAAAGTCCTAGGTCTCATTTTATTTTAGCCCCACAAATAGCTTCCTGGGGCATTAAAATGACTGTGAAAAACTGATAACATACATAGAAATAAACCACAAAGGCTTAAAAGACAAATCAGTCCATACCTCTGAGGACAGCGAGACTAGGGACTATGGAGTGGAAGAGATAAAGGAGAAACACTGAGACAGAGGAATAAAATAAAGATAAAAGACAGGTAACAAAATCCAGTCTGGATCAAGTGAGGACTTGAAAAAAGAAAACTAGAGAAGGATAGTGAGCTAGACACAAGAAAGGGATCCTGGGTTATACCTTTGAATGGTGACCCCAAAACAGATGAAATTTCATGGTTTCAGTTGAGTTTCACTTCGAGTTTTTTCAGGCTCATTCAGATTCAGGGGATGTGAATGCATCTGAACTGCAATGCAAACAACATTTCTGCAAACCCCTGGGAACTGAAACAACTGATGTTTCAAAGCTCTGCTTCTACGGTTTAATCCTTTTCTGCTTTTGTTGCAGTGGGCCGAGACAGGCGTTGTCAGCACAGAAACTTAATGATCATTAATGATCTGGAGGATGGCATGGACTGCACCCTCAGCAAGTTTTCAGATGACACTAAACTGGGAGGAGTGGTAGATACGCTGGAGGGTAAGGATAGGATACAGAGGGACCTAGACAAATTAGAGGATTGGGCCAAAAGAAATCTGATGAGGTTCAACAAGGACAAGTGCAGAGTCCTGCACTTAGGACGGAAGAATCCCATGCACTGCTACAGACTAGGGACCGAATGGCTAGGCAGCAGTTCTGCAGAAAAGGACCTATGGGTTACAGTGGACAAGAAGCTGGATATGAGTCAGTAGTGTGCCCTTGTTGCCAAGAAGGCTAATGCCATTTTGGGCTGTATAAGTAGGGGCATTGCCAACAGATCAAGGGACGTGATCATTCCCCTTTATTCAACATTGGTGAAGCCTCATCTGGAGTACTGTGTCCAGTTTTGGGGCCCCCAATACAAGAAGGATGTGGAAAAATTGGAAAGGGTCCAGCGGAGGGCAACAAAAAAGATTAGGGGGCTGAAGCACATGACTTATGAGGAGAGGCTGAGGGAACTGGTTGTTTAGTCTGCAGAAGAGAGGGGGGATTTGATAGCTGCTTTCAACTACCTGAACGGGGGTTCCAAAGAGGATGGATCTAGACTATTCTCAGTGGTAGCAGATGACAGAACAAGAAGTAATGGTCTCAAGTTGCAGTGGGGGAGGTTTAGGTTGGATATTAGGGAAAACTTTTTCACTAGGAGAGTGGTGAAGCACTGGAATGGGTTACCTAGGGAGGTAGTGGGATCTCCTTCCTTAGAGGTTTTTAAGGTCAGGCTTGACAAAACCCTGGCTGGGATAATTTAGTTGGGGATTGGTCCTGCTTTGAGCAGGGGGTTGGACTAGATGACCTCCTGAGGTCTCTTCCAACCCTAATATTCTATGATTCTATGAACTGAACCCAAACTTCACATATACACAATGAGTCAGGAAACCAAGCCTTATTTGGGAAGTGACTTTTTCCCCAAAAGTATAGATGAGTATGGGTTAAAGTTGTGACCTTAGTGTACATAATCTCTAGATTTCTGCCTGGTGTCTCCACCTGGAAATCTCCAGGAAATAAAAGAATACTGCTTAATTCAGACGAATTGCAGAAGAAGTAAAACTCTATAGGTGACCAGACTGGGTTACAACAACTGTCCCAGTGGCATCACACAGTTTGGCACACATGTTAGCTAAGGGTATGGAGGAACTTGGGTCACAAGTTACAGCATATGTCACAAATGAAAACAAAAACACCCTTAGTGCAAACCTCAGTAATTTACACAGTGCATGTACACAGGATATAGCCAGAGTGTGAGGAGAAATTCAGACCTCAACTAACTTCCTAGAGAAAAGGCAAATTATTGGGCTTTGTGAGGGGAACATGGCAGGATTTGTGAGGAGGAAAATAATCTATCCTCCAGCCTCTTTGTGGCTTCTGTTTAGTCCATAGGCTAGAATAGCTGCTCCCTGTTCTTTCTGTGGGAATTTTGGGGCACTTTGCCATATAAGCAGAAAGCCATTTCTTAGGGTCGCTTTCATGCTACCCTATTCAGGACCAGTGCAGAGAACTTCTCCACTTTGGGCAAGGGTATGTGTAAGCACTCTTATTATTATTATTTATTTGTAATAATGTAGTGCTTTGGAGCTCTAGCCATGGTCCAGGACCCCTTTTGTGCTAGGCGCTGTACAAACACAGAACTAAAAAAGATGGTTCCTGCCCAAAGAGCTTTCAATTTAAGTCTAAGACAAGAGACCCATAAGTGGAGTGAAGTTCATTATAAGCAGATGAAAGTTCATTGGGATTTCACTGTAAACAAAGACCTTAATTCATTATAAGTGGATTCCTCTGTAGTGAATTTCTGACCTGTAAGCATAGTGGCTCATCAGTGACTTTACCTATAAGGAAAGCTCATGTAACATGCTTTAAAGAGGTTTAGTATTTAGGAAATGGTGGGTGATATGTTTAAAAGAACACGTATGAAGGCGATATCAATCAGTACTAACACTATCTTCCTCGCAAAGCAGTGTTTTCTCCGTGCAACCGTGCTGGCACTCTACGACAAGGTTTGTTAAAGCAGTAGACAGCTTTAACAAATGATTTCCCAGTAAAGGTTCTCTCATTATCCTGTAAGTGCTTTCCCTCTGTTACAGTGGCGAGCTGACTTTCATTAGATAACAGTGATGTCAGTAAGGTATCTGTTGATGGGAGCCTCCCATGCTCTGAATGCTCAAGCAATATTTCCTTTTCTTTGTGAGTGAAGCATGAGGACTTTATTGGGATGTCACTGCTGTGCTGCAATTGTGGCTTTTGTTACTCTGCAGTCCTGTTACAACCCTCCTTTTCAAGACTTTCTAGAATCACAGTGGAGTTTTTTTGTGCAATAAACAAGGTGGTTGCTGTGGATTATTAACCTGACCTGCATAGAATAGGCATTTAGATCAGTGTAATCTCTCTCTATAAACACTGTAGGTAAATGCCAACAAAATTTGGTTAGTTAACAAGTGCAAAATCAAATATGTACATGTTATATATGCATACACTGAGGCCAAGAAGTTATGATGATGGGTGCACTAGAAATGCACAACAGATAGACATTTGTTGTGGCTGCTAAATCTGCAGAATATATCACAGGACACTTACAGCAGATTGGGATGGCCCTCAATTTGAAAGAGCCAGTAGCACAAATTATACTATTTTGTTGCTGCTGTTGTTTCTTCTAAGCTACTTTTTTCTTCCTGTCTGTCACCCAGAATACACTGCTGCCACTGCTAGTATTGCACGTATGGGAAAGAGTCAGGTCTTAAATGTGACTGACTCTATATTAATTTATTGCTGTCTGGATTTTAAAAAGACAATTGTTGTTTTATTTGTTTTTGTATTCATTAGGTTACATTTTTAGTTGCTGAAGTAATTGAAGTTTTGGAAAGACTATGAATGGTGCTTCAAGGAATGCATTGGGAGAGCTATAGACCTATTCAGATCCTTTTAAACTCCAGATATATTATGATTTGAAGATGTCTTCTGAGACAATTCTATGCATTGCCTATATTCTGTATTACATATTTCAGAGTAACAGCCGTGTTAGTCTGTATCCGCAAAAAGAATCCTCAATATATGTTCCATTCTATATGCATCCGAAGAAGTGGGCTGTAGTCCACGAAAGCTTATGCTCTAATAAATTTGTTAGTCTCTAAGGTGCCACAAGTACTCCTGTTCTTCTTTTTGCTGTATTACATAGTATTTCCTGATTTTTTTTTATTTTATTTTAACACCTTAATATCTCCCCTTCTCATATTAATGGACAGGGGAAAAAGGAAAGAATTATCAGTTTTCATTATACAATTTTGAACATCTCAATCAAATCCCCTTGTAGCCTTTCTCCTTTCCAAATGTAACAAACCTTATTTTCAATCATATCTTGTGTTTTATGCCCCATGTATGTATAACCGACTGATTACATGTCCCCCTCAGTCCCTGATCCACTCAGAGGATGTGAATGTGTTATCGCTCTCACTTTAAGAGCCTTTTCCTTTAGCTGAAGCTATAGAATATCATGCTTTCAGCTCTGGAGGTTGTTAGTCCAATCCCTGCTATGTTTGCCAATATGGCAGCTGTCACATCTCATGCCATGTTTATTCTCCTTTTCACTCTCTGCGACAAATATGAGTTCAATCAGTAAGATAATTGTGGCACAATATTTGAGCTCAGTCCTGAATTTCATGCTTATCCAAATTCCAAAGACGCTCAAAAATTTCTTTTCTGATAAGAAATATTTAACATATTTTATTTGAATACAAATAAGCGAGAGCAATTTCAAACTCGGACTACATGCAAAACTTGTCCTGAACCACAGCTGAGGTCAAATTATCCACATGCATGTTCTTATCAGACATCCAAACCCATGAAAAAAATGCAGAAATTGGACTTTTTTTTTGGCTTAATTGGCCTGTGAGTTGCTTGTTGGCTTGTAGCGTGTTGTTTGTTGTAGCTTGTTGCTTTTTTTTTTTTTTTTTTTTTGATCAGCTCCTGGCAAGCAGGGGCAAAGGGGGGAGAGAGTCAGGGGTGAACTGCGGGCCCCCCACACTCCCAGACTGCATGCCAGGGGGATCTAGTCACATAGAGTGTTGGGGTTCTTAGGGACTGGCTTTTTTTGGTATTGTTTTTTGGTATTGTTTTGAAATGGGATTAGCTTGATTTTTGGCTTATTGTGAAAGTTGGGGTGCTTATTTACCGTGTGAAAGTTGGCAACTGTGGTTCTTATTCGAAAGCACAATACATCAGTTTCCCTTTCTGCCTGGGCATATCATCCATCATATTCTAGGCTTCATTATATCATTTTACTAGTTTCTTCCTTCAGAGCCAGTAAAGAACTACTAGGTCACACTGGAAAGCTGTTCCTTTCCTTGTGGGCAAAAAGCTCCTTATACTCTACGAATCAATTCCCAAATAATGAGAAGTAGACAGAAATCCTTATTTTTGCTTTGCAAAATTGTTAATGCACAAAACTGTTCACCAGTTCATGGGCCTGTGCCTCCTACTGTGAAGTGAAAAGTCCCAGACCTCTGGGTCCCACTGTCAACTCACAAGTGCCTAGTCATCCTGAGGTTTCTCCAGACAGTGGACTACTATCTGAGAAACCACCAACCATTTCTGAGATCACAGCTGAATAAATGTTCTATGAACTGAGGCGATGTAATGGAATATAGAATTGTTACCCATAAGTCATGGAGAACCACTCTGCAGCCTCAGGGCTGTTGTCGCTCCATAGGCCTGGTGTCACTTATATGCTTGGATGGGTTGAGGGCTGAGTAATCCACTAGCCCCATGAGACCCCACCCTCCACCCCCATACACAATGCGCTCTGTGCAATAAGGTGCATTGAGCCTGTCGGAGTTGTGCTCTCTGCGGCACAAAGGTACTACCTTTACAGGCTCCCCATCTCCTACATCTCCTGTCTAGCAGAACACCTTTGGTCATGGTTCTTTTAGGGCCTTCCTTGGTCCTTTACTTGAGCTGCAGGATTCTGCCCCCTCAATCAGTCAAACTCCCAATTAACTCAAGAGAGTTGACCATTTTTCTGTTGCCAGACAATAATTTTTTTCCAAAGTTCTTCAAATGGAAAGGTGTAAATGAAATTTAAAGATATAATAATTTAGGCAATTTAGTTGTTTTGATTAGCCAGAAAACTGTGCATGTCAAGAGAATTTTAAAACAAACAAACTTTCTATAACACAGTTCCTCTCCCCCACATACTTGGTATTTAATTTTGCATAGCTGGGAAATCCACTGAGTATCTGTAAGAGTTTAACATTTTTGATAGTTCCTAAGTTAAATGGAACTTCAACCAGTGCTGTTCAAACCCTGCAATCTTCAGTGAGGCCAATGGAAAATATATTTGCTCATTATTCAGAAAAAAGAGAAGCAGTGCTTACAAAAATATAGGGTGACTATGATGAGGTATACCAGACACTCTGAGGCACCCTGATGGAGGCCTCGTGGCCCTACCACACCTCACCCCAAAAAGGGCAGTGGAGAAAGTCCTCCAAGCCTCCTAGAGTGGCTATG
Source organism: Trachemys scripta elegans (assembly GCF_013100865.1). Lineage (NCBI taxonomy): Eukaryota > Metazoa > Chordata > Testudines > Emydidae > Trachemys > Trachemys scripta. Next base: position 71,722,882 of record NC_048304.1, read on the forward strand.
TGGTACACAGCCAATCAGGGCCCAGCCAGCAGGCTAGTATAAGAAGAGCTGCAGGTGCAGAGGGAGTTCAGTTCCTAGATAGAACTGGAGGAGAGTGGATGGTGTGCTAGGCTGGGACTCCATCAGGACAAGGCCCCGAGGTAGGGATGAAGAAGGTGCTGGAGCCATAGGGAAGTGGCCTAGGGAATTGTAGCAGCAATGCAGTTTATTTAAAGGGACATAGCAGATGGCTGCTATCTATTGGGTCCCTGGGCTGGGACCTGGAGTAAAGGCTGGGCCCGAGTCCACCCCACCAGCCACTGAGAAAGTGGCCTGGAATTTGATACATCCCAGAAGGGAAACTGGACTATTTTAGTGGCCCAGCTGAAGAACTGGGGCCAAAAAGGCCCAGTGAGGCAAAGAGGGAGAGAGCCCTGGGGCATGTGCCTCACATCAGGACCAGGACTGCTTGAAGAGCAGGGACAATTTGAGAGAGCCTAGAAGGGGCTGAGACAGTTCAAACTAAGGTACTGAGATTCATAGATTCTAGGGCTGGAAGGGTCATCGAGAGGTCATCGAGTCCAGTCCCCTGCCCTCATGGCAGGACCAAATACTGTCTAGACCATCCCTGATAGACATTTATCTAACCTACTCTTAAATATCTCCAGAGATGGAGATTCCACAACCTCCCTAGGCAGTTTATTCCAGTGTTTAACCACCCTGACAGTTAGGAACTTTTTCCTAATGTCCAACCTAAACCTTCCTTGCTGCAATTTAAGCCCATTGCTTCCTGTTCTATCCTTAGAGGCTAAGTTGAACAAGTTTTCTCCCTCCTCCTTATGACGCCCTTTTAGATACCTGAAAACTGCTATCATGTCCCCTCTCAGTCTTCTCTTTTCCAAACTAAACAAACGCAATTCTTTCAGCCTTCCTTCATAGGTCATGTTCTCTAGACCTTTAATCATTCTGGTTGCTCTTCTCTGGACCCTCTCCAATTTCTCCACATCTTTCTTGAAATGCGGTGCCCAGAACTGGACACAATATTCCAGTTGAGGCCTAACCAGCGCAGAGTAGAGTGGAAGAATGACTTCTCGTGTCTTGCTCACAACACACCTGTTAATGCATCCCAGATTCACGTTTCCTTTTTTTTTTTTTTTTTTTTTTGCAACAGCATCACACTGTTGACTCATATTTAGCTTGTGGTCCACTATAGATAGGCCCTGTTGAACTGATTGAAGAGAAAGCCCAGAGATTAGGGTGACCCGGTGTCCAGTTTTTGACCGGAAAACCTGGTCAAAAAGGGATCCTGGAGGCTCTGGTAGGCACAACTCACTGGGACATTGACTGTCTGGTTGGCGGCACTGTGCAGCGGGGCTGGCAAGCTCCCTTCTAGCCTTTGCTCCGTGCGGCTCCCAGGAAGCAGCAGGCATGTCCGCCACGCTGTCCCTCATATTGCCCCTGCCCCAAGCGCTGCCCCGCAGCTCCCATTAGCCATGGTTCCCAGCCAATGGGAGCTGTGTAAGTGGCGCCTATGGACTGGGCAGTGTGCAGAGCCATCTGGCCATACCTCCACATAGGCGCTAGAGGGGGACATGCTGCTGCTTCCAGGAGCTGCTTGAAGTAAGCACTGCCCAGAGCGTGCACCCCTAACCTCCTTCCTGGATCCCAACACCCTGCCCCAGCCCTGATCCCCCTCCCACCCTCTGAACCCCTTGATCCCAGCCCAGAGCACCCTCCTGCACCCCAAACCTCTCATCGCCGGCCACACCCCAGGGCCCACACCCCCAGCCAGAGCCCTCACTCCTTCCCTGTACCCCAACCCCGCTCTTCGCCAGCCTGGATCCCTCTCCCACACACTGAATCCCTCATTTCTGGCCCCACCCCAGAGCCTGCACCCCAGCCAGAGCCCTCACCCTCTCCCACACCCCTGAGCCAACCCAGTGAAAATGAGTGAGTGAATGAGTGTGGGGAGAGGGGGATAGAGTGAGCAGGGGTGTGGCCTCAGAGAAGGGCAGGGCATGTGCAGGGATTCAGAGGAGTGGCAGGGGGCGGGACAAGGGTGTTTGGTTTTGTGCAAGTAGAAAGTTGGCAACCCTACCAGAGATAGGGCTGCAAATCAAGAGACATTACTGAGGGCTTTGAGATAGGACTGGTTAGACTTATACCCCAGAAGGAATTTGCTTTACTTTTATTATACAGACAGACTGTGTGTGTCTCAGCTGGAGGACTGAGTCACCTAAGAGTCACCATAAATACATAGACTGCAAGCACATGTGCTTGGCCAGGGGATGCTTGCAAAAGGTGAGCATTACAAGGATAGTTATCACTGACACAAGGGACAGTTGGGTGTCCAACTCCCAGGGGAGATGGGCATTTAGCTCCTATTTTTCTAATTGAAAATCACCCCCTACAGACATCAATGCATATAAAAGATAATCAAGTGCTGATTCTAGGCAGTGGTGTTGAGAGCTTTGGGATTTTCTTTATTTTTCAGTATGCAGTTTGTTTCCTAAAAGGTCATCACTGGTTTCACTGCACATGTGTGAATCTGTGGTGAGTTTGTGTAGCTCTTGGACATCTTAGCTTTCTACTAATTTATTTACTGGTGAAAAATGACTAGAGCTTTTCAAAGCCTTCCAGTCTTATTTAAAACAGATTTGTAATTTTTTTGTGTCATAATAGTCTCATAAGCTCGCAAGCCCTGAAGATGGGTTCAAATGAATCCATTTTTCCCATAGTCAGTTTTGCTGTTAATTAATAGTTAAAGCTCAGTGGTTTTATGTACGTCTACATCAGTTCATGCTGGGTTTGCACAGAGCTCACTAGAAACAGCAGTGGGACTAATGCCAATTCCAAGAACCATGAGTCAGTCATCCTGGAAGGGGGATGGGTTAGAATGAACCCCATCAGATACTTCCCCGTGACCATATTTTCAATTTAACCATGACACAAAATGATCCTTTCTTCAGTCTCCCTGTTTAGAAAGATATCGGCTTTTCTTACATCCATTTCTACAACCATTGCTCACACTGAATATTACTTACTCATTCCTGTGATTGCAGTGAGGTCAATGTGGTTATTCGTGTGAGTGAGTACTACCTCATGTGAATAAAAGTTGCACAGTTGGGCTCCTTGCAAATGACTCTCTAACATCGGTACACCTCATTTCCTGGCCAGAAGTTCAGGATGTACTATTTTCAAATCTGCTTTCCAAGTAATACATAAGTGCTGCCCATTGACTGATCATCCTTGAAAGTTTATATGCTGTTGGAGTTAAGGATGTGATGATTAATGTTTCCCCTGCCGTTGACTATGAACCATTATCTGATGTCCTGATTTTTTTCTTTTTAAATCCCTGCTTTAGGAAATGTAGCCTTGCTTTCAGTTTACACACAAGAAGTAAGCTTCATCTTGTGGGGTGGAGAGGGGGAGAATTTTTCCTACATATTTATTGATATATAGATGGAAAGATGTTGCTGGAGTAAATAATATATATAGTTTGAGTTTGCATCCACTTTTTGAACTGTGGCAAAGAACAGGTTTGTCAACTATAGTATTTGGACAACTTTTGCAAATAAATCTAAAAATTTAATCTTAGGTGCAGAGCAACAGTCCAAACTAGCCAGTGAAAGTTTTATCACACTATATTTTAAAGTTACAAGGATAGGTTCCTGGGTTAGTGGTTTTGTTCAGTGATGTGTGGTTGCTGGTGAGTATTTGCTTTAGGTTGGGGGGTTGTCTGTAA